>NC_089584.1:19506650-19736832 GCF_019320115.1 Miscanthus floridulus | reverse complement strand
AACGAGGACTAGTGGAGAGTGGCGACTCTTCGATACCTCGGCAAAACATCGCCGCGTTTCTTTCTCTCCCTATTTACTTTGAGCACTTAATTTGAGTATTTACTTTGAGCAATTCAATACTTGTTTTACATCCATAGAATTGCTTGCTAGAGTAAGGTTGAAATATAGGTTGTGAGTTCGTTGTGCATTAGTTTGATAGAAACACTTTTCTAGGCACAAGGGGTTAATTGGGCTATCCGTAGGATTTGTTATTGCAAGAGAATTTCGAATTAGCCCAATTCACCCCCCCTCTTGGGCATCTTGATCCTTTCAAGCTTGTATCAACTAGTTTGCAAGAATGTAGACAAGTAAGTAGGGTGATTATACCACCGTATAGGGGATGAACCAATCACAAGATGAAGATCAAGCCAATCACTGGGAGAATGCAAATGACAATAGACAACCGATTTTTCTCCCGAGGTTCACATGCTTGCCAACACGCTAGTCCCCGTTGTGTCGACCAACACTTGGTGGTTCGGCGGCTAAGAGGTGTTTCACAAACCTTGTCCACATGATTGGACACCGCAAGAACCGACCCACAAGTGAGGTAACTCAATGACACGAGCAATTTACTAGAGTTACCTTTCGGCACTCCGCCGGGGAAGATACAACTCCCCTTACATCACCGAGATGGCCACGAATAATCACCAACTCGTGCCGATCCTCCACCGCTGCTCCAACCGTCTAGGTGGTGGCAACCACCAAGAGAAAACAAGCAAAATCCACAGCGCAACACGAATACCAAGTGCCTCTAGATGCAATCACTCAAGCAATGCACTTGGATTCTCTCCCAATCTCACAATGATGATGGATTAATGATGGAGATGAGTGGGGAGGGCTTTGGCTAAGCTCACAAGGTTGTTATGTCAATGAAAATGTGCAAGAGATATCCTTTGAGCCGGCAATGGGGCTATAAATAGAGCCCCATCAAATAGAGCCGTTATACCCCTTCACTGGGCAAAACGCGTTCTGACCGGATGCTCCGGTCATACTGACCGGACGCTGGCCCTCAGCGTCCGGTCGCCCGATGGACGCCACGCGTCACCGGCTTCAAACGCTGTTCATTAGATTTCAACGGCTACGAAGCTGACTGGACGCTCCGGTCAAAACTGACCGGATGCTGAAGCCCCAGCGTCCGGTCGTTTCCAGTAAGCTCCCCAAGGCATGTTTTTTTGACCGGACGTGTTCGGTCCATCTTGACCGGACGCAGACCAGCGTCCGGTGCTCAACCCCAGCGACTGTGCAGACCCATCAGTTTGACCGGACGCAAAAACCAGCGTCCGGTGCATCTCAGGTCCAGCGTCCGGTGTAACA
The DNA here is from genome assembly GCF_019320115.1 of Miscanthus floridulus. NCBI lineage: Eukaryota > Viridiplantae > Streptophyta > Magnoliopsida > Poales > Poaceae > Miscanthus > Miscanthus floridulus. Next base: position 19,735,479 of record NC_089584.1, on the reverse strand, counting down.
CCGAAACTGGCGACCTCTCTGCCAGCTCGACCGGACGCAGCCTTTCAGCGTCCGGTCGCTGAGTGACCTAGCGTCCGGTCAGTAGACCGACGCCACCATCATTTCGACCAACTCCATTTCAACTCTAACTTCTTCACCCTTTCTCAAGTGTGCCAACCACCAAGAATTTTGCATCCGGTGCAATAGAAAATAGACATTTCATTTTCCCGAAAGCGCCTTGTGCACATGTGTTAGCATATTTTCACAAATATTATCAAGGGTGTTAGCACTCCACTAGATCCTAAATGCATATACAATGAGTTAGAGCATCTAGTGGCACTTTGATAACCGTATTCCGATATGAGTTTCACTCCTCTTAATAGTACGATTATCTATCCTAAATGTGATCACACTCACTAAGTGTCTTGATCACTAAAACAAAATAGCTCCTACATTTTATACCTTTGCCTTGAGCCTTTTGTTTTTCTCTTTCTTCTTTTCTAAGTTTAAGCATTTGATCATCACCATGCTATCACCATTGTCATGATCTTCGTCATTGCTTCATCACTTGGAGTAGTGCTACCTATCTTATAATCACTTTGATAAACTAGGTTAGCACTTAGGGTTTCATCAATTAACCAAAACTAAACTAGAGCTTTCATTACCCTCATTCTCAAATCAAGAGAGTGAACTCTTGAAGTGAGGGGTGATTTCTTAGCTTTCGAATGAGGTTACAAACCTCCCAAGGCTGCCACACAAGTTATCAAGCACAAGGGCGACGCCTAGCCGGCTAGGAGCAACCTCAAAGAGTAATAAACCCTAGAATCGTCGGCCAAGCGTGAACCAAATGCTCTTAGACTTTGGGAATTAGTGGATCTACTCTCTAATCGAGTTTTGCTACCTTTTCTCTCAAGTTTTGATGGTTGGATTCAATGATTTGCTTGAGGGATGGAGGAGCAACAATGGAGGAGAGGGATGAGCTTTGGTTCTGTCTATTTTCGAGCAGAGTGACTCAGCGAGGAAGATGACCGTTGTGGGCCAGGCCCGAGGGGTATAAATACCCCCCGAGTCCAACGGTTGGTTAAGGGCAGCACTGCCGCCCTAGCCAAAATAGGTAACATGATCTGAAATTTGGTTGGCTGTTTTGACTGGGTGAGATGATGTAGATCTATGAATGTGAGCATCTAGTTCAAGAGTTGACCAACTATCCTAAAATCCCTCTTAATAGTACGGCTTTCCCTAAACTCAAATTCAAAACATAAATAAATTTAAACTTCTTTTGAACTGGGTCTAGCCACCTTTCGTAATTTGGACACTTGTAATCTGCACATCATCCTCATTCTTTGATTCTCTGTTTCTCATCTCGATAAACCTCATTAGTCCTCTAATTTGGTGGTCATCAATGCCAAAACCCACAATAGGGCTTGATTGCACTTACAATCTCCCCCTTTTAGGTAATTGATGACAATCCAATTACAGCTTACATATGATATGAAATTTAAACTGAGATTTTTGAATCATGGATGTAGGAGCCTCCGCCTAAATCTGTGAATAGAGATTTGAATTCTTGAACTGGCCTAAAAGCCCATGATTCACATTTTAGGTGTGAAAGGAGCCTCCCCCTATATCCATGCCTACTGTGGGGTGCTGAACAAAGTGTCATAGAAATAAACAAGATGCATATGACAGGTTATATTAGTTCAAGCACATGAGATTCTGGCTGATACAGCAGAGGGCGGCACTGCCGGCCCAATAGGGCAACACTGCCGCCCTAACTATGTCAGTCAGGTAGCAATCAGATTTCTACAGCAGATCATATATATATATAACAATTTAATCTTAGAATATGACGAGCTAAAAACATTAACCATGAATACATGTCCATATCCAAAGCAAATAAAGTCACAAAGTAGCATAATTTCATAAAATAGAGTTTTGAGCGACTCTCAAACTCACAACCTGACAACTACTCTCATCGGATCTGAACATAAGCGTAGCAGCGAAGAATCATAAGGCGTCGAAAAACATTGACCCCTCTAATTTTCTCCCCCTTTGGCATCAAGTACCAAAAAGAGAAGAGAAAGAAGAGAGATCACTCATCACTGTCGGAGTCGACGCGGGCACGTCCGGCGACGTGGGTGTGCGAAGTGAAGCGAGCTGAATGTCGTAGAGGAACTGCCCCAGCTGATGTAGAAGGCCCTGGCTGATCCATCGAAGGACGTTGTCTCCTGGAATAAGTGCGAAGCAAAGCTGCCTAAACCTGTGGATCAGCCTCTATAGGGTGAATCTCTACACCAAGGTCCTCCTGCCTTGGGGGCTCCTCAAAATGCTACCCCTGTGGGTACTCATAGTACTAACTGAATGGCTCATATGAGTGCCCATACTGCTGATCTTCTGGCTGCTCATCATGGTGCTCATCTGCCTGATCCTGCTCCTCATCAGAAGAAGAAAGGCGAGGCAAGTTAGGAAACTGAGGTGGTGGCTGCACTGGTAGAAGTGGTGGCAGCCCTGCCATCTCCCTAGCATGCCTCACTGCTTCTCTGTTCTTCATTCGATCCTCATAAACAGTCTGTGAGGCATATGTACACTGAGCAAAAATTGCTTTCATCCATGCACTCATTTTTCCCCACTTTGACTTCTTCTTTTGTTCCCTAGCCCTAGACGGCTCAGGAATATCTCTGTGTTCAACTCTAGAGGGATGAACGCCTGCTGCCCCACTATCTCCAAGTCCTCCAGAACCAGTGTGGTGAGTAGCTGAGCCAAGTCTCTCTAAACCACCATGGGTCTTTTTTATCTTATAAACAGTATGCTCACAATCCTTAGGGAACCACATGCCAGTCACTCTCTTAATCATAAACATGAGGTAAGGAGCATAGGGCAAAGATCTCCTTCCATCATCCATGGCATATGCAAGCTCAACCCAAATAAACCTTGGAACATTAAATTTCTCACTATTGGGAAACCTAGACAACACATTAGTGATATAACCATTCAAATCTGTTGCATTGTCTTTAGGGTTGAGAGTGATTCTGAAAAGATTGTTTATGATGTAATAAAAACTCTTGAGCTTTGTTCTTGACCAATCAGGAACTGCAAGATTTTGATCCTCCCACATGAAACTTACTTCCATTGGCTCAAAACGACGCTCATTATGTATCCTCTCATATACCCTGTGGATGTGTCCAAAACCAAGAATTCAACAGAAGGTGACAAAATCAATGCGATAATGTCGCCCATCAGTCATCCAATGAAGCTCATCCACTTCCCTATTCCAATAGTAAGTAGCATGGAATTGAGCAAGAATCTCTCTGTTTCAGTCATACCTGAAACTCATGATGTCTGTTATCTCAAAGCGGTCATAGGTCTTGATTGTTGTAGCAAACTGATGATCATCCCTACTCTCCAAGTCACCAAAGTCAATGTACTACATCTTGCTAATCTTGCCCTTAGACTTAGACAAATGGCTGTAGCATAAAAAACAGATTGGAAAGCATTTCAAAATCTATAATCAATACCATTTGATCTGTCAGAAGAGCAGGGATCAACCTCTCTGGCTTCACCTGTTTTCTTCCAACTCATAGAATAATCAACAACTCTATGATCATCACTGTTTTGGGGAGGAATGAGATCGAACCTATCGGTGTTATTTCTCATGTAGCTGCTATCGAACTCTAAAATGTGCAAAGGAGACTCAGGCCACACACGAATAGTTCTTCCCATCCTCTGAATGTTTTCCTCTTCAGCAAGGTCTTCATCAAGGTCTCTGTCTCTGGGAGTATAGCTCGCCTGTCCCCTACCTCTCTTGACCTTTTGCTTGGTTGTCAACACCTTCCTTTTACCTCGGTCCATCTATGCAATATGAATGAGACTTGATAAGAAATTGTAAAAGATAATGAGTTAGACATAGCTGCAAGCAGGTTTTAACAAGAAAAAGAACTTTGAAGATGACACAGAAAGCTGTGCTAGATTTGAGTCAGCATGGTAGGATGGCACTGCCACCCCTTGAGGTCGGCACTGCCGCCCTTAGTAGCTTTACTATTTCATCTTCAATTTTCTTGTTCTGGTTAAATCCTATTTCCAACAGTGTCTATTCATCATCACAATTTTAGAACCACAGTCTAAACAAAGAACACATGAAACCCTAGCCATGGATTTGAAAGATTGAGTATGAAAAACTTTTTAGAACAATTTTTGATAAGTGAATCCAATCCATTCTGAACTTCATCGGCTATTTGAAATTGAGTATAGCAGTTAGAATCTACAAGGGGTGCCATCAATGGTCCCAAGACCGGCATTGCCGCTCTCCCCAAAATCATCCAACCGGTGTCATCCAAAATCAACTCGATTCAACCATCAAAAACCTTTCTAAATCCTTCATACTCCCCCTAGAAACTAAAATCCATAACCAAAAGTTTCGCATTGCATAGATCGAGAAGGGGTTAGGGTTTCACCTTGCTTCCAAACCGTTGGAGTGGAGGGAGAAGAGAAGAAATGGCTCGGCCAAGAGCCTCCTGCAGTGACCAGTGAAGAAGAGTCTCTGCCGGCTGCAGGGGCGACACTACCGGAGTGGCAGTCCACAAGGAACGGCGGAGGCGTGTGCTTGTGAAAGAGGAAGAGAGAAGTACAGGCGTCGGCGTCGGCTGGGAGAGAAGAAGAGAGTTGAGTCAGGGGCCAAAGAAGGAATAAGTAGAAGAACACGGGCCCTGCGACCTAGCCAAAATTGGCTAAAAATGGCCCAGTTTTCAGAGAGCGGCAATGCCGGCCATAATGGGCGGCACTGCCGCCCTGCCAATTTTGCAGGGATTACGCTGAAACTTTATAACTTTCTTAACCTCAGATATGGATATATATTCTCTAAATATCATGACCAGTAAGCAATCAATAATACAGACAATGGTCATGACACTTAGTTGGTCTTTTTAAAGTGATTTTGAAACACAATGTAATATCCTTTTAAATCATTTTCCTATATTGCTAGGTTGCCATAACAGAGGTGTGCTATATTTCAAACCATGTTACGAGAATCAAGTATATTTAGCTCACTACGCAAAGCACAAAATCTTAACTCATCGAGAGGCTTAGTGAAGATATCGGCTAGTTGTTTTTCGGTGCTCACATGACGAATTTCGATATCTCCTTTGGTTTCGTGGTCTCTTAAGAAATGATGTCGGATGTCTATGTGTTTGGTTCTTGAGTGGCTTATGGGATTGTTTGCAAGCTTTATGGCACTTTCATTATCACACAAGAGTGGAATTTTGGTAAATTTACATCCAAAATCAAGAAGGGTTTGCTTCATCCAAAGTAGTTGAGCACAATATGCACCGGCTACAACATACTCGGCCTCAGCGGTGGAAAGGGCTATACAATTTTGCTTCTTAGAACTCCAAGACACTAGGGACCGTCCAAGGAATTGACATGTCCCTGAAGTGCTTTTTCTATCTACTTTGCAACCGGCATAATCGAAATCCGAATAGCCAAGTAGATTAAACTTAGAGCCTTTGGGATACCATAAGCCAATGTTAGAAGTGTGTACTAAATATCTCAAGATTCTCTTAACAGCCACTAAATGGCACTCTTTCGGGTTAGCTTGAAATCTAGCACACATGCACACACTAAGCATTATGTCCGGCCTAGATGCACATAAGTAAAGTAAAGAGCCAATCATGGAATGATATACCTTGATGTCGATGGCTTTCTCTTCTTCGTTTAGATCAAGATGTCCATTAGTTGGCATGGGAGTTTTGATAGACTTAGCATTCACCATGTCGAACTTGTTAAGAATATCATGGGTGTACTTGGTTTGGCTAATGAATGTCCCTTCCTTCATTTGCTTGATTTAAAATCCAAGGAAGAACTTCAGCTCACCCATCATAGACATCTCAAATCTCTTAGTCATAGTCCTACTAAACTCATCACAATACACATGATTAGTACTGCCAAATATTATGTCATCGACATATATTTGGCACACAAATATATCATTTCCAACTTTGTGAGTAAAGAGTGTAGGGTCGGCTTTGCCTATTTCAAAGCCTTGTTTGAGCAAGAATTCCTTAAGGCATTCATACCATGCTCTTGGTGCTTGCTTAAGCCCATAGAGTGTCTTTTGGAGTTTATAGACATGATTTGGGAATTTGGGATCTTCAAACCCCGGTAGCTGCTCCACATACACCAACTCTTGTATTGGGCCATTAAGGAATGCACTCTTGACATCCATTTGGTACAGCTTGAAGTCATGATGGGTAGCAAAGGCTTGAAGCATTCAAATTGCTTCAAGTCTTGCCACCGGTGCATATGTTTCTTCAAAGTCTAAGCCCTCTACTTGAGTGAAGCCTTGGGCCACCAATCTTGTCTTGTTCCGTGTCACCACGCCATTTTCATCTTACTTGTTACAGAAGACCCACTTGGTATCAATGACATTGGTATTGGACCTTTCCACCAAGTTCCACACCTGGTTTCTCTCAAAGTTGTTAAGCTCTTCTTGCATGGCCATGACCCAATCTAGATCTCCAAGTGCTTGTTCTACCTTGAGGGGTTCCAAAGAGGAAACAAACGAGTAATATTGACAAAAAATTGCTAAGTGTGAGCGAGTTGTTACCCCCTTTCGAATGCTCCCAAGAATGTTGTCAATAGGGTGATCCCATTGTATAGTTTGACGTAGCCTTGGATGCTCAACACCTCCTTGTTCTTCTTCTGGACCTTCAGTCTCTTCTTGTCCGAAAATAGGTTCTAGGTTGAGCCCTTGAAGTGGTGGAGTAGAAGTTGAAGTAGCTATTGCTGTGGTGGATGGGGCGGCACTGCCGCCCTTAGGGGTGGCACTGCCGCCCTACTGATGTTTAGTAGGTGAGTGCTGTCCTTGTCGATGAAGTACGTCAGTAGAAATTTGTGCAGCAACTGCCTAGGGATCCTCATCATCAGTGGCTCGATCTTCTTGTGGCCTAATGTCGCCAATAGCCATTTGCTTGATTGCCTCACATGGTGGATCCTCCTTTCCTACAACACTTGAATCAACTTGCTCTACTTGAGAGCCTTTAGATTTATCAAATGTCACATCTACCATGACTTCAACTCTTCCCATGGTTTTATTGAAGACACGATAGGCATGCTCATTTGATCCATAGCCAAGAAGAATTCCTTCATCAACTTTAGGTGCAAATTTAGAGGTTTTGGGTCTTTTGTTAAGTATAAAACACTTGCACCCAAACCCTCTAAAGTATGACACCTTTGGTTTGTTACCGGTTAGAAGCTCATATGAGGTCTTCTTGAGTTTCTTGTGTAAGTAGAGACGGTTGATGGCATGGCAAGCTATGTTGACGACGTCACTCCAAAAGAGATCTAACGTCTTGTATTCATCTAGCATTGTCCTTGCCATATCAAGAAGTGTACGGTTCTTCCTTTCTACTACACCATTTTGTTGAGGGGTGTACGGAGTTGAAAACTCATGCTTGATACCCTCATCATCAAGAAACTCTTCAACTAGAGTGTTCTTAAATTCGGTCCCATTGTCACTTCTTATCTTCTTGATCGGAAGATCGAACTCCCTTTGTGACATTCTCACAAATATTTTGACTTTTTCTTGCACCTAGGACTTATCATAAATAAAGAACACCCAAGTGAAATGGGAATAATCATTAACAATAACTAGACCATATTTGTTACCCCCGATGCTTATGTAGGTGACCGGTCCAAAGAGATCCATGTGAATCAACTCCAGTGGTTGTGTGATAGTCATGATGCTCTTTGGTGGATGTGGTACACCTACTTGCTTTCTGGCTTGGCAAGCACTATAAATCCTATCTTTCTCAAATTGAATATTGGTCAGTCTAAGAATGTGGTTGTCTTTTAGGAGTTTGGCTAAGTTCCTCATCCTGACATGAGCCAGTCAGCGATGCCATAGCCAACCCATGCTAAATTTTGCCATTAAATAGGTCTCAAGCTTAGCTTTACTTTTACTGAAATCAACTAAGTAAAGCTTGTTCTTGAGGTGACCTGTAAAGACAATTGAGGAATCCTCTCTCTTAGAGACTTTCACACCCTTATCCGTGAAGAGACAATTGTAGCCCATCTCACATAATTGAGAGACGGACAACAGATTGTACTTCAAGGAATCAACATGTAAGACATTTGTAATTGAATGATCAAGTGTAATAGCTACATTACCAAGTCCAATTACACCCCCTTTTGAGTTATCACCAAATATGATATTTTCATCTAAATTTGTAGTTGAGGAATATGATGAGAACACACTCCTTTCTCCGGTCATATGATTTATACATCCACTATCAAGCACCCAACTTAACCTACTGGAGGAGTATTCCTGCAACACAAGTTTAGTTCCTAGTCTTAGGTCCCCAAATATTCTTGGGGCCTTGCATGTTAGTCACAAGAACTTTAGGAACCCAAATAGAAGCATTATGATAAACATTTTGACCATTGCCAATAAACTTGACAAACACCTCCCCCTTGCTGTTGTGCTGCAAAACAAAATTAGAATCCAAACATTGAGGAGGTGATTTTGCCTTTGGTTGATAAGCATATCTATTTGGTGTGACCTAGATAGATTTCTTTGGTTTCTAAACAACCTGCTCTGGAAGTGACACCTTCTTCTTGGGCTTGTCATGAGCAGAGGAGTAGGAGGTGGTCTTCCCTTTTCTATGGGGAGCGGCACTACCGCCCTTCACAGCGGCACTGCCGCCCATAGGCCGCGGTGCTGCTCTAGACTGGCCTTGTGCCACCTTCTGTGCAGACCTGTCTGTACCTTTCTACCCTTTGCTCATAAACTGAATACACTCATATCCATTTATTACCTTTCTTCCATTGGTTTTACCTCCATGAGTATGCCCAAGCCCATCTTTGATGCGTGGATTTCTTCTATCTTTGTATTGTGGCTTCGTTGGTTTTTTGCCTTTGCCACTAGCAGGTTTCTTACCTTCCATGCCCCTTTTTCCTAACATAGCATTGAGCCTAGCAATCTCCTTTTTCATGACCTCCAAGTTTGTAAGGTTAGTGGAATAAACTTTTAAGTCAAGATTATAGCATTTTCCACACCCTTGGCTAGTGGAGGAAATAGAAATGTCATTTGTGTTCGAGGGAAGTAGGGTGCTCTCGCATAGAAGGTTATATTGCTTCTCAAGTTTGTTGTGCTTTTCAACTAAGACACAATACTTGTCATTGAGTGCAATATTTGCCTTCTTTGTGAGAGCATGTTCTCTTTGTTCTTCGGCCAAGGCCTTGTTCAAAGAGTCCACCTCATTTCTCTCTAACTCAAGAGCTTTCTTGTAGCCAATATACATCTTTTTAGTTTCCTCAAGATAATCATCTCTATCGGCTAGCTCAACTTTGACACTTTCTAGTTCCTCCATTAGATTCATGATGAAAAGCTTGGTTTTAGAATCTAACTTTTTGGTCAACTTAACATATTTCTCAACATCACTAGTATCATCATCACTAGAATCACTAAGTTCACTACTAAAGATGTCACTAGGAGGTGGAGGAGATTTAGCTTTTCGATTTACCTTCTCACCCTTTGCCATAAGACAAACGTGAGTGGAGCGGTGGTCATCATCATCGGACATGTTGTTGAAGAGCCTTGATGTAGAGGATGACTTTTGAATAGCCACGGTTGCAATCTTCATATCCTCTTCACTTGACTCTTTAGTTGAGTCCCACTTATGCCCAATGTGTGTCTCTCCCATTTGCTTGTATCTCTTTTTGTGTTCATGCTTGCCCTCATTGTTGTCCTTCTTATATTTGTTCTCTTTCTTGTCATAAGGACACTTAGCAATGAAGTGCTCCGTGCTGCCATAATTATAGCAAGTCCTCTTCTTCTTGTTAGGGAACCTTCTTTGCACTATTTTATACCCATTCTTTTTCAACCCCTTGTGATAGCTCTTCATGAACAAAGCCATGTCATCAATCTTCATATAATCATCCCCATCATCTTCATCTTCACTTGAGGATGAACTTGGATCATCATTTTGTGGAGTTGACTTGATTTCCTTGGGTTGACTTGTTGATGCTTGCTTGCTGCCCTTTACCTTGTTGGAGATGCCTTGATTGCTTGATTTGTTGGCCTTGAGAGCTACTTCCTTGATCTTCATGCCTTCTAGCTTGGCTTGCAACTCACCAAGTCTTCTTCTCTCATTAGCTTCTTCTCTTTGCATGTCAAATGTCAACAATCTTCCAAGCACATCATTAGGTGTGAAGTGCTCAAACTTCTTTTTATCCCTAATCAAGGTGACTACGGTCTCATTTCTTGGTGAGTAGGCCTCTAACATAACCTTCACAACTTTGTGATCATCAAGCTCATCATACCCATAGCCTCTAATCTTGCCCACCAAGGTCATTAATCTATCAAACATCTCTTGTGGCCCCTCTCTATCTATAATCACAAACCTATTGAGCTTGGCCATCAACAAATCAATTTTTGCTTTCCTCACTTTATCTACACCTTCATGTGCTAGATGCAAAGTGTCCCAAATCTGTTTTGCAACATTGACATTCATCACTCGGTTGTACTCATTTCCATCCAAGGCACTAAGGAGAATACTTGTGGCTTAGCCATTGAGATGGACAACAGCTAGCTCTTCATTTATTGGCACTCTGGGATCTTTCGGTGGCTGCAATCCATTCACCACAATCTCCCAAAGACCAGGGTGAAGACCTACAAGATAGGCACTCATCAAGTGCTTCTACTTGGCAAAGTTTGTCCCATCAAAATGAGGCAACTTTCCCGCGGGTACATTGACAAAGGACCTTTTGTTATGGTTAGACAAATAAGAATAATTAAAGGATACGGCTGCATATTTGTTCTTGTTGTTGTTGCTGTCCTTGTCCTTGTTATCCTTCTTTTTATCCTTGCTCTTCACTTCCTTGCTATCTTTTGAAGCATGGTATGATACATCATCATCTCCATCGTCCGAGCTACTAGAGAGCTCACTAGATGATGCATCATACTTATTCTTCTCTTGCTCTTGAGTTCTTGCTGCCCTTCTCTTAGCTCTTGCCTCTCTTGTGATTCTTCTTTCTTCTTTTCTCTTCTTCTTGTCTTTAAGATGCTGCTCTTCCTCCTTCTTTTCTCTAGCTTCTCTTATCAAGATCTTTTCGGCTTTTCTTTCTTTTCTTGCCTTTCTTCTTTCGGCATCGGTGGTCTTGGGTTCTTTGATGGTGGCATCACTTGCTGTGGACATGGACAGCTCGCTGCTACTGCCGACATCCTCAACGTGTACACCACTTGCGCCCGCAACGTGAACGTTCTTCGAACCTTCTCCTTCTTCCATACTTCACATGGTGAAGCGTATGCGAAGCAACCTCGCTCCGATACCACTTGTAGGATCTATAGGAAGACAAAGAAGGCCTAGAGGGGGGTGAATAGGTCTGTAAAAATTTAACTCAAAACTCTATTAGAATAGAGGGCGGCACTACCGGCCTTACAGGGCGGCATTGCCGCTCTACAGAAATTAATCTAACACAGTTGAGATTTAACAGATATGAACCTGACCCCACTAGCTGCTTAATCCTACAATATAACTTTAAGATCTAGTTCAAAGACTGGATACCACAGAAACTTCATATAAATGTAAATCTAGCAACTAAACCCTAACAACAGCTAGCCATAAAGTAAATAGCAAGTAATCAAGATGAAGCACGCAAGACACAAGATTTATCCCGTGGTTCAGCTCACCACTAAGGTTTGCCTAAGTCCACGTTGTTGAGGAAACCACAAAAGGCTTGAGCTTGCCACAAAGGCTTGCCTTACCCTCATTCTCAAATCAAGAGAGTGAACTCTTGAAGTGAGGGGTGATTTCTTAGCTTTCGAATGAGGTTACAAATCTCCCAAGACTGCCACACAAGTTGGCAAGCATAAGGGCGACGCCTAGCCGGCTAGGAGCAAGCTCCAAGAGTAATAAACCCTAGAACCGTCGGCCAAGCGTGAACCAAATGCTCTTAGACTTTGGGAATCAGTGGATCTACTCTCCAATCAAGTTTTGCTGCCTTTTCTCTCAAGTTTTAATGGTTGGATTTAAGGATTTGCTTGAGGGATGGAGGAGCAACAATAGAGGAGAGGGATGAGCTTTGGTTCTGTCTATTTTTGAGCATAGTGACTCAGTGAGGAAGATGACCGTTGTGGGCCTGGCCTGAGGGGTATAAATACCCCCCCGAGTCCAACGGTCGGTTAAGGGCGGCACTACCGCCCTAGCTAAAACATGTCACATGATCTAAAATTTGGTTGACTATTTTGACTAGGTAAGATGATGTAGACCTATGAATTTAAGCATCTGGTTCAACAGTTGACCAACTGTCCTAAAATCCCTCTTAATAGTATGGCTTTCCCTAAACTCAAATTCAAAACATAAATGAATTTAAACTTCTTTTGAGCTGGGTTTAGCCACCTTTCGTAATTTGGACACTTGTAACCTGTACATCATCCTCATTCTTTGATTTCCTGCTTGTCATCTCAATAAACCTCATTAGTCCTCTAATTTGGTGGTCATCAATGGCAAAACCCACAATAGGGCTTGATTGCACTTACAGGATGCCCCACACGGGTTATGCCGACCTCGTTAGGAACAACGGATTCGGATTCCACTCAAACATGTCCGATAAGAGCTCCCTAAACACGTCACCCATGTCATAAAGGTAGGTCCTACACCAGCAGGGCACCCTTAATTTATGCACATTTTTTTTATCAATTTCACTATTGAGCCCCTGACCCTAGCAACGACAAGGGATCGGGCCTCACTCGGAGGTTGGCAAGAGTATCTATTCGCTAGACATTCTTTATGCCCGACCCCTTGTCACATTAAAAAACTAGAAGCAAGGTGTGCGAAAACAAACTCTAAGTAAAACTGGTCGGACTGCAAGAAACCTATGCCCCAGTGGCTATGGTGTTTTTGCTCACCAGCGTGATAAGAGTTTTGTCTTCGTGCCCCGAGCTTTAGCCTCTGCCTTCTCAGGAAGGGTTTGGAGGGGCCCACCTACGGAATCTCCATCGAGGAGAGGCCAGCAGGTCGCCCAAGTCGATCGAACGGCTCGGGCCATAGCCAAGAGCTGGATAGGGAGCAGTGGGATGCCCCATGCAAGTTATGCTGGCTTCGTCATGAACGACGGACCCGGACCCCACACAGACATATCCTGTAAAAGCTCCCTGAACCCATCACTCGAGCCATCGACGTAACTTTACCAACCCCCACTTTTTGTTTCCATTACATGATTATTCATTCATCCATTCTCATGCATGCATTCCATATATTCATCCCATACATCCAAGCATTGCATATGCAATTGCTGCATCACAACGCTTTGCGTTACAAAGCGATAGTCGTCTCATTCGATATGAGCGGTGACCGACCGAGGTTCGAAGGTCGGCCAACAAAGGGCTCAAGGCCGCCTCGTGTCAAATAGAGTTAGGCGAGAAAAACATAGAAGAGCCCCAACAGCCTTGCTCGACCCCACTTAGAAGTGGACAGCGACATCTAGACCTTTCTCGTTCGATCCTAACCTCGAGCCAAGCCCACAGAATTTCCATCGAGGAGAGGCCAGCGGGCCACCTGAGTCGCTCTCCAGAGTGACACAAGCATCTGCTAGGAGGCTGGTTAAGGAGCATTGGAATGCCACATGAGGGCTATGCCGACCCCATCAACGAACGATGAACCCAGATTCCACTCGGACATACCTGTTAGCGAGCTCACCGAGTGCGACACTCGATCCATTGAGGCAAGTGTCATTAGCTCAATCCCTCTATTGCAGAAACTATGGATGGGGTGATGCATGAAACTTGGCCTACCCCTACCGAGCCCAACAAGGCTTGGGGACTCGAGCCGCCCAACCCTAACTTAGGAATCCAACTGTTCGGGGTTCAAAAGCTGACCCACGAAGGGTTCGAGGCTGCCTCGCGTTGACTAGAGCCAGGGGAGAAAACACAAATATTCCCAGTGGCCTTCGCCCAACCCGCTTAGAAGTGGATAGGGTCATCTCAACCTTCTCGTTCGATCCTGACCTCGAGTCAAGCCCATAGAATCTCTATCAAGGAGATGCCATCGGAGTCCTCCCACTCGGAAAAACCTTTGAAGGAGTTTTCTACTCCTCCATAGGGTTGGGGGCTACTGTCGGGGACCAATACTAGGATACCCAAAGATAAAGAGCTAATGACCATCAACATTGACTCATCCGAGCAGTCAAGAGTGCGACTATAGCTCCAACTGACCCCCCGGTGCGTAAGCTCCGCTTCTTTGGGCCTCTAGGAGAGGGCACCACCTCGTCTGACATTTGGGTCTACGTTCTGCCTCACCCGACCCTTCGGCCTGTACTTCACCTCACCCAACCCTTGGGTCTACGCTTTGCCTCGCCTAGCCTCTGGGGGAGGACTCCACCTCACCCGACTCGAAGGTCGTGGGCGTCGCCTCACCTGACCCTAGGGATTGCGCTTCGCCTCATCCGACCCTTAGGCCTATGCTCTGCCTCGTTCGACCCTTGGGTCTGCGCTCCGCCTCGCCCGACCCCGAGGCCATGGGCTTCGACTCGCCCGACCCTTGCATCTACGCTTCCCCTCACCTGGCCTATGGGGGAGGACTCTACGTTGCCTGACCCTTGGGTCTACACTCTGCCTCGCTTGATCCTTGGGTTTGCGCTCCGCCTCACCCGACCTCTGGGAGAGTACTCCTCCTCTCCTGACCCTGAGGCCATAGGCTCCACCTCGCCCGAGGGAGACCCATACCGCCGCCAACCACTCTAGTTCCAAGCATATGGGCCTGGGTCAAAGCTCTAACACTAGGGAAGAGACCGGCATGCCCTGATGTAACCCGTGGCCTTGACGGGCCATACCAGAGGATTCACAGCAAGGACAACATTGGGCGTACCGGTGCTGTTCTGCCCAACCCTCGTATGAACACTAACAGACATGTTAGTGTTAGTTCACCATGACGTTCGCTAGGACAGAGTGGAGCACCATGATCGGCATATGATGCATGCGCATGGCGCTAGTGACGTATAGGACCATGACACGAAGCCGTCCCTATTAATATCGGTAGGGGCGGTGAGACCCACATGAAGAAGAAAAAGGACCTGGTGATCCTGAAGGCCTTCGTCTCTCTCTCTCTCATTCTTTTTTTTCCTCTGTTGTAACCCATGCTTTCCCTTGGCCTATAAAAGGGAAAGTAGGGCATCCTATAAGGGGCATCACAACACATCATATCGATTCAGCCTAGATCTGATTGAACCATCATGAACCCATCGAACCCTAAACACACGGCTAAGCGGCAACCAAGCTCTCGACACCTGTTCACTCTTTCCACCAGAGACTAAGGACCGGTCCCTTCCTCACCCGTTTGTAACCCCTACTATAAACTTTCATTGCTAGTAATACGAGCAACAGCGATGAACTAGACGTAGGGACATTCTGCCCGAACCAGTATAAACCTTATATCATCTAAGCACGCCATTCGAGCTAGACGTGTAATATTAAAAATTTACTTGTCGGTGGTGACTTGAAACACCGACAGGATGCAGCGCTATAGGATCCTGGTGTGGCTTCACCTGTAGAGCTCACCCTCAACAACGACAAAGTACTTGGCGTGATGCATGAGCCGTCGAGCCTCTGTTTTGTCCGTCGGTAGTGCCTCACGAAGGAGGTAGTCAAGGTAAGACGTCCTTTAGTGGGCCAGAGGATCGGACTCTATCACTGGATCCTCATTAAGCTCTATGACTTTGGGGTTGGATGGAGCCGCTAGCTGGTTAGGCCATGAGCCTAGGGCAGGCAGCCCATCACTGGTCTATTTTGGCTTCTCGTAGTGAACCGAGGGCTTGTACTGATCATTGGCGAAGACGCCTGTCGACACCGGCTCTTGGTCGGACGCCATTTTTACCAGAGCGTCGGTCGCCTCGTTGAGACACCTCATGATGTGATTGAGCTCAAGACTATCGAATTTGTCCTCCAGTTGGTAGACTTCTCGTCAATATGTAGCCATCTTGGCATTGTGGCAGCTTGATTCCTTCATGACTTGGTCGATGACCAGCTGGGAGTCACCCCGGACGTCAAGTCGTCGGATACCCAACTCGATGGCAATGCGTAGGTCGTTAATGAGTGCCTCATACTTGGCCACATTGTTGGAGAAGGAGAAATAGATGCGAACCTTGTACCTCATGCGTACCCCGAGGGGTGAAACAAAGACCAGCCCCACGCTAACGCCATTCTTCATCAACGATCCATCGAAGTACATCATACAATACTCCTGGTCGATGACTACTGGCGGCATTTGGATCTCGGTCCACTCTATAACGAAATCAGCCATCACTTAGGACTTGATGGCCGTCCATGGGTCATATGAAATGTCTTGACCCATCTGCTCGAGTGCCCACTTTGAGATTCTTTCTGTGGCATCCTAGATTTGGACGACCTCACCGAGAGCGAAGGACATCACGACCGTCACTAGATATGACTCGAAGTAGTGACGCAACTTTCTCTTGGAAATAAGGACGGTGTAGAGGAGTTTGTGGATTTGGGGTAGCGAGTCTTAGAATCAGACAAGACCTCGCTAATGAAGTACATAGGATGCCGCACTTTGAGGGCGTGTCCCTTTTCTTCTTGCCCTACCACCAGGGCGGCACTGACCACTTGCGTGGTGGCCGAAATGTAGAGCAGAAGTAGTTTCCCATCGGTTGGGGGGACCAGGATCAGGGCCTTCGTCAGGAGCTGCTTGACCTTGTCAAGTGCCTCCTAGGCCTTGAGCGTCAATTCAAAACAGTCGGCCTTCTTCAGAAGCCGATAGAGGGGGAGACCTCGTTCACTGAGGCACGAGATAAAGTGACTGAGCATGGCAAGGCACCCTATAACTTGTTGTACCCCCTTTATATTCTAAATCGGCTCCATCCTCGTGATGGCCGAGATCTTCTCCGAGTTGGCTTCGATGCTACGTTCGGAGACGATAAAACCCAGCAGCATACCCATTGGGACCCTAAAAACGCACTTCTCAGGGTTAAATTTGATGCCGTTTGCTCGAAGTTTCACGAAGGTCTGTTCTAGGTCGGCTATGACCTGGTCAGCCTGTTTGGACTTGACCACGATGTCATCCACGTAGGCATCAACGGTCTAACCGATGAGATCCTCGAAACACTTGAGCGTGTAGTGTTGGTACATAGCCCCCATGTTCTTCAGGCCGAATGGCACTATGACGTAGCAGAACGATCTGAATGGGGTGATGAAAGATGTCGCGAGCTGGTCGTACTCTTTCATCATGATTTGATGGTACTCAGAGTACGCATCAAGGAAGCAAAGGGTTTCGCACACTGAAGTCGAGTCGACTATTTGGTATATGCGTGGCAAAGAAAACAGATCCTTTGGACACGCTTTGTTGAGACCCATGTAGTCAACACACATTCTCTATTTTCCACTCTTTTTTGTACAAGAACGGGATTGGCTAACCACTCAGGGTGGTATACTTCCTTGATGAACCCAACCTCCAAATGCTTTGTAATGTCCTCGCCGATGGCCTTGTGTTTCTCCTCGTAAAAGCGACGCAGGCGCTGCTTCACTGGCTTAGATCCTAGCCTGATCTTCAAGGCATGATCAGTGACTTCTCTTGAAATGCATGGCATGTCCGAGGGTCTCCATGCAAAGATGTCTCTATTGGCGCGGAGGAAGTCGACGAGCGTGCTTTTTTATTTGGAGGAAAGCGTGGTGCCGATGCGTACCACTTTGCCCTCGGAGCCACTGGGGTCCATGAGGACCTTCTTGGCACCCTCTACAGGCTCAAAAGAACCGACCGACCACTTAAGGTCGGGCGCTTCTTTGACAACCTCCTCCCTGATGGCCGTAGCTCTTTGGAGGCGATAATTGTCGCGGCGTGTTCGCAGCACTCGACCTCGTACTCGTAGGTGCGCTAGAAGGAGGTGCCGATGGTGATGACCCCGCATGGACCTGACATCTTCAACTTTAGATAGGTGTAGTTGGGGACGGCCATGAACTTTACGTAGCATTGATGTCCTAGGATGGCGTGGTAGGTCCCATTGAACCCGATCACCTCAAAGGTAAGGGTCTCCATCCTATAATTGGTCAGATGCCTGAAGGTGACGGGCAGATCGATCTGTCCAAGTGGCACGGCCTGATTTCCAGGCACGAGGATTAGGCAGAACAGCATCAGCACGTCCGACATTGGTCTTCATGTGAATCCCCAGGTATGGCCCGTCATGGTCACGGGTTATATCGCGGCGTGCCAGCCTCTTCCCCGGCGTCAGAGTTTTGATCCAGGCCCATACGCTTGGACCTGTAGTGGTTGACGGTGGTATGGGTCCCCGTTGGACGAGGCGGGACCCGCGTCCTCGAGGTCGGGTGAGACGGAGCCCGTGACCTTGGGCGAGACGAAAACCGCATCCTTAGGGTCAGGTGAGACGGAGCCCACACCCAAGGGGTCAGACGAGACGGAGCCCGCTGACTCGAGGTCGGGTAAGACGGAGGCCGCGACCTCGAGGTCGGACGAGACGGAGCCCATGGCCTTGGGTGAGACGGAACCCATGTACTTGGGGTCGGACGAGACGGAGCTCGCACCCAAGGCGTCGGACAAGACGGAGCCAGCGGCGTTGGGGTCGGGCGAGACGGAGCCCACGGACCCAAGGCGTCAGTCGAGACGAAGCCCACGGCATTGGGTCAGGTGAGACCTTTGAATACGTCTCGAGCAATCCGGAAAAGTAAGCGTGGACGCTAAGCCCGTGTTTAGTTCCCATCCAAATTCCTAAAAAGTGCTACAGTACCCATTACATCGAATCTTGCGATACGTGCATGGAGCATTAAATGTAAACGAAAAAAAACTAATTGCACAGTTTGATTGAAAATTACGAGACGAACGTTTTAAGCCTAATTAGTCAATGTCTAACTTTTTTGCTACAATAGCCCAAATTCCAAACTTCAGCCAACTAAACACGCGCTAACTTTTTTGCTTTGGATATCCTAATATCGATATCCGACACCACGTAATATTTGATTTTCTGCGGAGCTCACAAGTTTGTCGCTTCTCCTTTTCCATGTCTCACGTAATTAGGAAGACTAATTATGGAAGCCCCCTTATGTGCCATTGATTTCGATGTCTTTGCCGGTGATCTTCGCGAGCGGCGTCTATTACGGTTACGGAGCACCCAGGTCCCAGGGGCATCGCAGCAGTACTGTAGTCCAGTGCTGCTCTAAAACTCGAAGCTGAAGATGGTTGAAGGATCCGGAGGAATTGCAGTTGAAATTTGGGATTTCGGATAGTAGTCTAGATTTTGCGTTGAAGAATATCGGACCTGTCCTTTTGAATGTTTGTGAATGGAGTTGAACGCTGAACCTGAGTTGAAAACGTACAGTATGTTTTTTTCGTCAGAGGAAAGTGAGGCTGGCTGTGAGACGTGACTTGTCTCAAACAATCAGCTGTTCGTTGGTTGGTTTCAGTAAGAGCTTATTGATTAGTCAATATTATTTTTCTCTCGTAACGAACAGATACCAGTTGAATTTATTAGTCTAAAAATCAACCAGCGAATGCATCGTGCAAACCACAGTCCGAATTCGTCATATCGGTTGAAAACGACATGGCAGGCTTCTCTGAACGTTCGGATACGGAATCCAGCCAGCGTCATCCAGCACGAATCCTCGCGAATATCTGTCCGGCGAATTCATCTCGCGTATCGCCGCCCTCTCGTTTGTACATACGCTCGCTTTCCTGGGTCGGCGCCTCACTCACACCACTGGAGCGAGCCTGAAATGGATGGATGGATGGATGGATGGCATGGCACGCTTGGCGCAATTGCAAGCAGCCGAAAAACAGTTGGTGGCGGCGGCGTCAGCAGCGCGGGCTGCGTGTTTGACGAGTAATTGCCGCCGGTCCGGTCCGTTGAATCCTCCGCCCCAGCCCCTATTTGCCGATGGCGATCCGAGGCCCAACCCCAGCAACGCGAAGCACTCGCACCGCGCCGAACGGGCGATCGACATGCTTTGCTTCCTATCCTATCACAGCTCAGCTCGGTGCCGATCACAACAGAAATCGGCCGGCAGCGTGACGCGCGGCACAGCGACAGCGAGGACTGAGCAAAAGGAGGCAGTAGTAGTACGCTCCTGCACGTCACAGCTCACAACAACAGGCTCTGATGATGAACGGGCGCGGGACCTTAAAGGGATCCAATGCGATGACTCGTGTCCCCGGCAAGTAGACAGTCCCCATCGCCGGTGACATCCCAGTCCCGTATCGAACCCGTACAAAATTCCACACAAAGTCGTGGCTCGATCTTCCAAGCTCTTTCCACCCGTTCGGAGTTTTTTCGGATGAGGTGAGGTGATGGACGACGGATCTTGGGCCGGCAAAGTGGACTCTAAACTAATGCCGATTTCAGAGCGGTTTTGAGGGGGTAAACTATGGAGTAGTTGCTACCACTACCGCATATTTACTAGGGCCTTGTTTAGATTAAGCTTAGGAATCAGTATCTGACACTATAGCTTTTTTGTTTGTATTTGACAATTATTGTTCAATCATGACCTAACTAGACTCAAAAGATTCGTCTCGTAATTTACAATCAAACTGTGTAATTAATTATTTTTTTATCTACATTTAATACTCTATGCATATGTCCAAAGATTTAATATGATGAAAAGTGAAAAAACTTACAATTTAAACAAGGCCGAGTACACTGATGATAGCTGGGCTGATACTATGACGAAGAAAGGAAGGTATCGAAATCACCAGCGTGCCCTATGCTACAAATGAGGACAAGTACTCCGAAGGAACAAGGAGAAGCTCCAAAGAAACGAGATCCATCCAGGTACATCGCCTCAGGTCAAGCTCGTGCGAGCCGGGACAAAGATGTTTTTCTTCTTCCACGACAGGCGACAGCGTCTGAATCGGCAGCTGGCGGACATGGTGAACTCCGCCCGTTGTCAGGGCTGGTTCAGTTCCAAAAAGTTTTGTCAAAAAATGCTACAATAGTCATCATATCAAATCTTATGATACATGTATAGAGCATTAAATATAGATGAAAAAAACTAATTGCACAGTTTGATTGAAAATCGTGAGACGAACATTTTAAACCTAATTCGTCTATAATTAAACACTACTTGCCAAATAAAAACAAAAGTACTACCATAACCAAATTCTCGAATTTCATCAAATTAAACAAGGCCTCAACGTTTTTCCCGGGGAGCCGCGGTCTGCTCAGTGCCGGTCGCTCTCACTCATGCAACCACGTGGGCAGCGGAGCGGATCTGCGGAGCAGAGCAGTGTGAGCCAGTGACACTGTGACAGTGAGCACCACCTCGCTCGCTCTAGGTGAGACGCTGACGCTGTGACCCCGACCCCGGGGTCAAAAGACCGGAGGCCCGCCCGTGGCCAGCCAAGTTGGACGATGGATGGGAGGACGGGACGACGAGTGGAGTGCCCGGAGACCCGGGATCTATAATTTTTATATAAAAATTATCTTTATTTAATATTATAATTTTTTTTGATTTTTCTAAGATGTATTAATCATATTAATTTTTTTTGTGGAATTAAATGAAGATAAATTTTATATAAAAATTATAGATCTCGACAAAATCTACACCTTTCTAGTTTTGAGTTTTTTAATTTAAAGTCGTTAAGATGCTAAAAAAATTAATGATATATTTAGATCTAATGATATTTTCGATTTTTCACATCTACAGTTTGACACTGTTAAGCTCAATCTAACGACAGTGGCATGGAGAAAAAAAATAAAACAATAACGCTAAAGTTCGTCAAACTTTTTTGGTGCCTCACACATAATTACAATCTTTTTATAATGGTTAATATGGAATTCCCTCCTCAGTTTTCATGTCGCATCACATCACAAGGACCACTCGCAAGTCACCGAGACCACTCCCGTTCCCAGGCCCCACAACATCTTGGGAATGCCATCGCGGAAGACCATTTCAGAAGATCAGGAAGGGAAATCAACGTATTAGTGCCAACTCCTATTCGCCTCATGCAGTGATGCTACAAAACTGGCCCCTCATCGTTCAATTTCATTCTTTGTTTTTACTATTTACTATGATCGAACAATTTCACATAAGAAAATTTAAGGGACGTCAGGTTGGATCTTCACAGCTCAGGAACTGCAGATTCAGAATTCGCCATTCGCTGATTAAGATGAGGAGCTTGGTGTACGAACAATTTTGCACGACATCAACGAATTTTGCGGTTTATATGAAGAGTTGGCCGTACTCCAGTAGGAGCTTACACGGGTAATGCGTACTCCGTGCTTTACAACGGCAGTTGTAGAACCGCTGTACGTGACCCTTGGCCAGCCATCGATTTCCAATCGAACGGTTGCCAGAGCTCACACACTGACACGTGTGGCGTCATCACGCCATAAACAGCCCCAGATAAAAATTCGAGGAAAAACATTAATAAACATAATAATAGTTCGGAAAAGGGGGGAAAAGGCGGGTCGAAAGCGATGCACAGTTGGACGCAGCGCCTGTTGGCCGCGGCGACAACGGCCGGCGTCCTCCTGGCCGCCGCCTGCGCGGCCGCCTCCGCGCTCGACGCCTTCCACGCCCCCGCCGTCCAAGCCCAAGCTCATGTATCGATCTCATCCTCTCCTCGCTTGTTTAACTATTCTGAACTTGGTGCGATTCGCGACTGAAACCCTTGCGGCGAAGGGTTTCGAGGGTCTTTCGGGGCGATTAGTGTGGTAAACGGTATATAAGTCATGGATTCTAGGATATTCGTTGATATCATCGACTTATTTGTATGCTATAGCTGACTGGACTGTGCAATTGTTAGCTAGATCAAGTATCTAGACTTCTAGACACTGATTTCAGTAGATAACCTTTGCGAGCGAATATGATTCTGACAGTTGCAGAAATTGTAAAGCTATTCTCGCAGTATCATTTACACCAATGTAGCTATGCCTATGCTCACATACGAATCTCCTTTTTTGGGCCGCAATTCTGCATTGAGGACATAGAGAAACATGGTTCAATCAACATGCTTGCTTATTGTGTTATCAGTATTCTTATGTAACTTATCTTGTAGGTTACAAAGATCAACCGGTTCCACAAACAGATCAATGGCAACGACAAGGTTTGTGCCTGGTGCTGATCTAATTCCAACCATATTTCTCATCCAGAAAGGTTATGATCGAAGCATGATTCTTTCATCTAGTTAAGGGTTAGGTTTACAGATATCAAATCTACTGCTTAAGAGCGGTCTCATATAATAAAATAGCATACCAGCATGTTCTATGTTGTTGCAATCTATTTGTTTTTGCCAAATTGTTCCATACTTATCCTGCAAGGTTTAGCCCTCTTCTCATTGTACATATATCTTGTTTAAGAGAATTAGCATGATTATATTTCAGTTTTATGGGATAAATTGCACACTGCAAGCTTAAGCAAAGCAATTCCCTTCAATTTTCCACACTGATAATTAATGGGCTTTTCTAGTTCAACAAACTTAAGCAAAGCTTACTTTCTCCTTTTCTTGTAAACCTGTATTAGACTCTGGAAACAAGAAATATTTTCTAGTTGATAAGATGTGAAACTTTCTTGTACATGATGCCTTTTCTTACTGAATGCGGGCCATTTTTTACTTGTTCCAGTCACCTATTGAACAAATTGTCAAGTACTAACTCCATTAATTCTACTGCATATCCTATAAAATAATAGGTTTTCAAAACCATCTATTTTTCTCCAAGATATCAATTCATATCTCAAATGGAGTCATTCGTACCATTACAGGGATATATTTCCCTCACACATGCTGCAATCAGATGCATCGCATACATATTCTATTCCACTCCAAATGACAAACATGTAAATTTGTCTTTCAGGTGACATTGACTTTCAATGTATCTGCAGATTTGAAGTCACTATTCACTTGGAACACAAAACAGGTGATACTTTGGTTGTGGTGCAGCACGGAATAGCAAACTATCTCATGAATGTGTATAAAGCACAAAATTGAGCACTTTTGCTGCGGGCCCACTAAAAAATGATGAGCGTACGTCACAAATGAAAATTGCTTACATGCCCATGATACATTTAGAACGACTTTAACAGTGAATAAAATAGATGCATGTCAAATCCAAATGCTGTTCATGTGACAAGAGTGTATAATTGCTTGAGTTGCTACTTTGCTACTACATCAGTGCTACCAATTTCTCTTGCAGTATCTGTGTTACACTCCACACTATATTCATGAATATTTCTAACTACATTAAGGTTCCATGAAACTCAGTGTCAGTAAATCAAAGTGCTGGTGTGCTGGAGGGAGCATCATATAAGAAAAACTTCTAGTTGTGGTCCTCCCATACAGAGGCGGAACCAGGATTTTTTATTAAGGGGGGCTGAACAATATGATAACACCTCGTAAATGTGACAAATATATGTATCAAGTGTATATCTCAATAGTTTTTCAATACTTTTACATATATATTTAGTATTCATAGCGAAAAATCACAGTATTACCATAAAAAATGTATGAAATCATAATTTTTATGCTATATATTATATGCTATTAAACACTTTTCACTGTGTTAGGGGGGGGGGGGGGCACAGCCCCTGCTGGCCCCCCTGGTTCCGCCGTTGCTCCCATACTGTTGTATGCCATTATAAACCCTTTTTTATCTTTTCAGTTCAGCAACAAATAATGATTTAAAAAATTTATTGGTGATATCTTTTATACTAAAATTGCTGTGTCCAACAAATAATGGTTTACATGGGTACTAGAATGTACCCATGTAAATGAAAAGATTAGGCATATTCGAGGCAGTTTTTTTTATCGAACAGGAGAACTGCATGTCATTTCATTAAAAAGAAATATTTGAGGCAGTTTATAAAACATATTTACTGAACAATTTATGTAGCAATGCTCATTCAGGAACACTGCCAAATCACATATCATTTCAACAATCACTACATGCTGCCATGTGTCATGACTATTGCCCTCTATAGACAGACGGTAATTGAATTGTTTTCTTGATACAGGTCTTTATCTTTCTGACAGCTGAGTACGAAAACGCGAAAAATTCCCTGAACCAGGTAACCTGCCATTCATGACTTAACATTTTCGACATGCATCCTGTCTGTATAAGTCTTTTTGAGAACATAGAACTGGTTGGAATCAATGATTGCTTGAATCTTGAAATCTTCCTTAGTCACCTTAGGATAAATTAATAACTTGTAGGTGGGTGTCCATCTTGGTGTATAGTAAAAATGTAGTAGCATCTAAGCATCACTAAATTGTATCACATAATTAACTAATGTACTGGTCTTTTTTAGATGCTACTGGCTTTTTTGTGAACATATGTTCCTGCTATCCAAGTTGGGCAAAGTTCATTCAGGGAAATCTCCTTGCCATGAATGACAAGCGACAGTCTGACATGAAAAATTCAAGTTACTGCTTGTCTTGAGATGGCGGTGGGTGATTAGTGGGTGGACAATAGCATAGACAGTCTTGCAACGTATCCTTATGTGGCCCTGGACCTCTGGGCTCTAGGCCGTGGTTTGGGGGGCAGCAATGGCACACTGTGACCTGGAGGCAGGAACAGTATGAGGGAGGATAAGATATATTCGATCTATTGCCTATTGGTTAACTTATCTAAATGCTCACAACCTCCATTTATAGGCTGGGGTACACAAGCACACGGATCTGGCGAACCTCCTAACAACCAATAGTTTATTTATCTAAACTGAAACTCAGTTTCCAAATTGCTTACTACTGCACTAACTCTGAACGACCTGCCCTTGCTCTGAATTTCTCTTTCGAACTGAACACCAGAATTGCTCAGAATCTGTCCTGCTTCAGCCACTTCCCTGTGGTGCAGCTGCGTCAGGGTCCAGCACAGGCTTGCGATCCTTCCTCTTCTTGCACCTCTCATATTTGAGCCCCCACATCACAATGTGGACACTAGTGCCATACTGTCATGTTTGGTCTATAGTTTAGGAGGGTCTCTTTAGCCCTGTTACTAACGTTTTCATTTTTGTGGAAATTGTCCTGTTCTATGTAATATGCCAGACAGTTGACACTAATATGAGCATGTGGCTGAACTCTTGTGATAATCTGGCACTTGTATCTAGTTTGCAGTGACTGCTAAAAAAGTAAAATTTCTTATTGAACTATTTTAGCAAGTCATTTCTAAAACTATTCAGGGTTTGTTTGGTTTGTGGAACGAAGTATTTCATTGTCATCTCACTCTTTAGTTTTTTGTTTGGTTTGTGGAATATAATGAGTTGATCCATCACCACCTCATTCCTCACAAGTATAATTAGTATACTAGTATGAGGAATGGGGGTCATTCCACTAATTTGAGGAATAGGCTCATGTGATGCATCACCTCAGCTAGAATGAGTTAATTCCACAAAACCAAACACTCCATTAGTTTTTTAGGTCATCCTGAGGCTACGTAGTTGAATATTAGATCAAGTACTCCTCTTTGTATTCGAGTGGCTGATGGATCAATGCTTCAAATTAATCTGTTCGGCAGGTTTCGTTGTGGGACCATATTATACCTGACAAGGACCTTGCAAAGCTGCAACTAGAGGTGAAGAGCAAGTATCCCCTGATAGACCAGGTAAAGTTTTTTTTTTCGTATTGCTTTTCATTGGCTTGCGCCCTGAGCTGAGTTTTTCTTGACAATACTATGCAATTCCTCACTTCAGGGTAGCAGTCTGCGCGGGAAGACGGTTCGGTTTGTTCTGCACTGGCATGTTATGCCCAATGCTGGTGCCATGATCAGAGATCGGATGGCGCTCTCGGAGTTCACACTGCCTGACTCCTATACCTCTTGAAAGAAAAGCTTATTGATCTGGGAAGAATCCTCTAATTTAACCCTTTTTCTAATCCGGCATCCACAATTGATGCCTAGACGAACGCAGGTCTGATTCCAGTAAGCGCTGACAGCTGCGTATGAAATATTTTGGATATTCGATCAAGCGCTGAAGCATTGAATGAACATCAGAGGGTGGTTCGGAGTTACAGATGACGATTATTTTTATTCACCCATGCTCGATTGAGCAGGGACGCTCTGATAGATGGATGGAAGCCGCGCCGGCTTATTGATGGCGTGTAGCGTGGAAAACATTTGCGTGAGGTGAGCTAGCTCAGGAGGCCGTGCCGAGCCTAGTTCTTCTTGCACGGTGGGCCGCACATGCCGAGGAAGGTGTCGGTGCACTGGAACTGCTTGACGGAGTACTTCTTGACGACGGTGCAGACCTCGTAGACGGGGTCGCACTTGCCGACGATGTCGTCGCAGGTGTAGAGGCCGGAGAAGGAGAAGTTGCACTTGGTGCAGCACCCGAGCTTGCCACCGTTGGTCTCCATGTTGCCCTTGCTCTCGCCCACGGCAGCTGCATCCACGCGTTTGAGTTCACATCAGTTTGAATCTCGCTCATGCATGACAATCTTTCTCTACGTGCTCGCCATTTTTTAATCGTAGCTGCACCTAGCAAATATGCGGCGATCTGGGATAGATGTTATTTGGCGATCTCTATTGTTTTCTAGTGGTGCCTGGTGCGGATTGCCATCTACAATCAGGTTCAGGATGGTACGTTGGATCCAATCATGCTATAGCCTGGGTTTGTTTGCGCATAGCAAGTGGAATGGCAGTGACAGTGAGTGGTCCACCCTAATATGGCAAGATCTACAAGTCTATCTACCTGATGGGAACTGCAGAAAAACTGATGGCCTTGCCGGCTTAGACTAGCCACAGCGTCGTCGGTGCTCAAAAAATTCTCTCTCTGCCACCTCTACCGATGCCACAATTCTTTCTATCCTCACAGCGTCGGCACCGGTGCCTTCTGCTAGGCGGACCCCACATCACAGAACCAGCTCTGGGAGAGAGAGCCTGATTTGGCATCGATGCTTGGACATGATCCGGTGCCGAATATTTTTCCCAACTCGGCATCGGCCGCAGTGGTGGGCACCAGGGCTTGCACCTTCTCTCTCCTTTTCAAGCACCGGTAAAACCATACATTGTGGCCAGTCTTAGGGCTCGTTCGGTTCTTCAGTAAGGGTTCCTAGAACAATTCCTAGTTAAAATGCTTTACTAATTTATATAATCTTGGTAAGCTGGAATGATTCCTATGGCCAATCCTAGAAAACCGAACGGGCCTAAGAGAAAAATCTTGAGGGTATAATCCTCTCATTGGTCATCCCTTGAGCTCTAGTGCATTGCATCAGTGCAGAAAAATAGCGTACCGAGGACAGAGGTGACAATGCGCCATGGGTTATGTTTGTGTTCTGTCTGGTATAGTTGACAAACGAGTTGCCAAATCCAGTTTTCGGAAGTCGTATGGTTATGATTCCAATGCGAATTTGGCAGAACTAATCTAACTGATGCACAAAACATCTGATCGTACTTTTTAGTTGTTCCCATAGATACATTGTTAAAACGCACGGAACTACAGACCATTGGTCTCTCACTCTCAGGGAAAAAAAGAAACGAGCGAACTAATTGGTAATCTCGGTGAAAATTTTCAGCATCTACACGTACCGTTTTCTTTAGCCACAGCTGCAAACATTCCAATGACCAGAACTGCCTGGAGAACCAGGATCACAAACAGCGTGCTGCTCTTCATCTTCACTAGTTGTACGTAAGACGTTTTCCCCACAGCTCTCTGACTTTGTTGCCTCTACTCGTAGAATGTTTTGTGTTGCTGCTGGTGGCCAAAGCACGGTAGAGCAGCTCTATATATAGGCGTCCAGATAGACGGGAAAATGGCATGTCACCATTAGCTCGTTCGGCTGGACTAAAAAAAAGTACTATTCATGCGGGTTTTCACTGTTTATACTGGTTTTTTGTGAGAGAAAAACACTGCTCCAGCTAGAAAAAAAAAAGACCAACCAGCCGATCTATGCTAGCCGAACATCTGCCATACCTCTGATCAAATATCTTTCCGGAAACTCCAGTTAGGCGACCGTTTGACTAGAGGCGACTAGTTGTGGAAGGCATGCATCTATATCATTTAATTAATGCTGGCTCTACGTCCTCATCAGCATGGTCCAAGCCAAGCGCACAGGAGTGAGCCAGCGATATCTATTAAGCATAATTAATCCACGGTGGCTACTAGTTGTGTCAGATTTCATTAAAGCCTTCCATGACAAAGCAGTAAAACCATAATCCCTGGCTTGCCATAAGAGAAAGGCTAATAATATAGCCGGTTGATGGTTGTAAGGGTCTTTGCGGCCTCTAAGCCCACCCTATGTAGTTAGCTCTTCACTATTAATACATAACCAACTTATCTCTTTTATAATGTTTCTTGGTTTTTGTGTCTAAGCTGGTTGTATCCAACATTTAGCCTACTTACAGCCGGTTATTATACTTTTCTAAGTGTTTGTGATATCGTGCCACCTTGAAAGGAAATCAAAACTTAACCCGAAGCTCGGAAGCTGTTAGGTTTAGCTCCACTGAGCTCATTAGTGGTGTCGAAATCAAGATGGCGAGCGTACATACGCCGTGCCGGCAGGGTGCCAGGGCCGGGGCGCGCGCGCATGCAGGTAGGCCGGCCGCTCGTGGCTCCGTCGCCCGGCCGCATTAGGCCATGTATAATGCAGAGCTACTTGTGCCGACGCTTAAAGAGAGAGAAACAATAAAAGAGCTTTACTCTACAACGCAACGGACTCTTACTAACTTTATTTTTTTTCTGTTTAAACCGAGATCCTAGGGACGTCCCCTTGCATCAGGCGCCTGGGGCGTCGGCCGCTTGCACGAGCGGCGATGTCGGGCTGAAGCGCCTCCCTATCCTCCACCGTGGCATAAAAAAGTCTCAACTGCTCATAATTAAGCGCCCTGCCATGTGTGTGCGTTGTACAAGCCCTTACATGCATGATGCGTGAACGCGACGGCCCAACCACGCGCTGAAATATGTAAGGCCGCGGGCGACGGAGCTCGTGGCTCGGCAAACCCTGCGGCTGTGTGGCACGGGTGCCCCGTGCGGCCGTGCCCGCATGCAGGATGCAGGCACGTGCACGCGCAGGCAAGCCGTTTGCTGGTGTGGTGGCGCCTGGCATCTCGTCATGGCAAGCCATTTGCTGTACTCCAAACTTTCTCCTTAATGAAATCGGTAGTGCTAGCGCTTGGACATCCGGATGGATGCCCGCACGCTGCACTCCGTTTCGCGTGCTCCACGTGGGGCCCGCGCCACCCGAGCGACAAGAGGGGGAGGGGCACAGCGCCTTCGATTCAGAAGGATCCGGCCGTGGCGTCGTATGGATGCCCTGCCGGCGCCGTGAGGAGGACACACCGAGACGATGCAACAGAAGCTGGTGGGGGGGGGGGGGGGACAGGTGCAACACCGGATCTACTTTTAAAACATCCGAATACTACAGTTGCAACATACGTCTAAAGGCATTTGAAACATATTTATGAAGCACTTGAAACCCATTGCAACATCCAAATAAAACGTATGTGTGAAACATATGCAACATATAGATAACACACAGATGAAACATACCTCTAAAACATCTGAAACACTCGAAACATACGCTTGCAACGTGCCTCTGAAATAATTGTAACATGTGCAACATCTCATGATCTACTTTTGCGACATCAATATAAAATAATTACAACATACACCTGTAACACCTAAAACACTTGAAACATACATATGCAATATAGGGAAGGGGAAGGCTGGTCCGATCGATTATGGTCGTCGGGGTCGGAGACGGTGGCGGTCGGCTACACGTGAGCACCACACCCACCAGAACCGGGGTTGGCTCAGCGCCGCCGGGGTGGGAGGAGCTCGGTCGCCAGGTGAGAGGGCACCATTGGGGGTGGGGAGGGCGCCGCGCCGGGGTGGGGGTGACCTGCCCACTCCTATGTAACACTGTAGTGCTACCTCTATGGATCTTGCTCGTGCTCTATGGATCTCACCGGGGTAGGGGAGAGGACCACCGGATCTGCAGGCGTTGGGCACTCTCGGTGGGTGAGAACGCCGGGGTGTGTGTGTGTGGGGGGGGGGGGGGGGGGAGAGGGGCGTCTCCGAGGTTGGGGAGGAGCCGCTGGGGTGGGGAGGAGGACGCCAGGGTAGGAGAGGGCGCATGTCGGGGTGGGTAAGGGCGGCCATGGCCGCACGTCGAGGTGGGGTGGGGCACGAGCGTGGAAAGGAGGAGGAGGCGAGGGATTAGGTGCGAGAGTGACCAGAGTGAAGCGTCCGTCTGTCCTAACGTCTTAGTTGGAGTATTATCGTAATGAAATACATGTGCAGCTCACGTTCTCGAAAAAAACGTGCACGCCGAGCGGCGAAACGACATATTACGACTTGCGAGTACCCAATCATGTATCTATCCACGGGCCACGGCTCCGTAGCTACCTAACAATCATCGACATCGATCGTCCACGTGAACGTTCGTCGCACGTCATTCTGGTTAGCATATAATTTTTTCATTATTTGAATATACAGAAAAATATAATTATTTCTTGTGAACCGTTTTTTTAGTTATATTAATTTATTGTGTAAGATTGTTTTTTTTTATAAATTCTTACAAAATGGGAGGAGCGCAACGCCAGGTGCTTTCGTGACTCATCAGCCGGCGTTAGCGGCTTCTTAGTCTGGGTTCTAGTTCTGAATCCATGGTTGTTCTCGTTCAAGATGTAATCCTTTGTAAACACGACATTTTTGTATCATAAACTTTCTACTATCTTAATACAAAGATATGCACACTCGTGCATATTCGAGAAAACAATTTCTTACAAATTCAAACACATGAAATATAGCAACTATGTATATATTATATATTATTCATTCTGGTTAGCTGCTAGTAATATTATTCATTCTTGGTCCGACGCGCATCATGCATGTAGATGGATGATCATTCGGGATTAGCTAGCAGGCAAACGCGTTCATTTGTTTTCTTTCCACAGAAGAGGGACTGAAAGTTTTCTAGGATTTTTATCCTCGTGGGAATATCTATCATATTCATAGTGTGTAGTGTTCTTTGTTATCTCGAGTTGTAACTCCCGTTCGGCTGGCTGGAGCCGGCTTGCTTCCTCCTCGCAAAACATTGTTCACCTTACGGCCAGAACAATGTTTTTCTCTCGCAACAAATTAGCCGAAAACGACCAGCCGACTTTAATCCAGCTCAGCCGAACGGGATTGGTTCCGTGTCTCTTATTATATACACCATCTATCCCAAAATAAATGCACATCTCACATTTTGAAAAGTCAATTAATCTTAAATTTGATCACGTATATATAAAAAAGTACTAATATTTATAATACTAAATATATATCATTAATTAATTAGATTAATCATGTTATATATTTTCATAGTAAATCTATTTAGAAGTGCAAATATTAATGCCATTTTATATAAATTTAGTTAAACTTAAGATTGATTGAGTTCTTGGAGTCAAAATGTGAACTTATTTTGGAACGGAGGGATTATATATATAAGGGAAAAAACAAACAAACTCCAGTCTCCACGCATGCCCATAGCATCACCATTTTTGTGAATAACTTTATTTTATTTATTTATTGCAAACAACGGCTTATTGTTGGCGTGCAACGTCATCGAGAACAAGAATCGAACACACAAACCCACAAGCACAATGACACACAGTAGGTTATTCATGCACCGGCGGCGAAGACTGAATGAAGCATTCTTCATTTCATCTAGCAGTTTGGGCCGCACATGCCGAGGAAGGTGTCGGTGCACTTGAACATCTTGGCCGAGTAGGTCTGCACGGCGACGCACTTCTTGCACACGGGGTCGCAGTCCTTCTTGACGTCGTCGCAGGTGTAGAGCCCCGAGAAGGAGAAATTGCAGTTGGTGCAGCACTTGAGCTGCCCCGGGTTGATGTCGATGGCCTTGCTCTCGCCCACGGCTGCATGCAGGCACGCATCAATTTTCAATCCATGCGTCATAATAATCATGCATGGTAACACATGCATAGACTCAATCAGATCAGTCAACCAGTATATGATGATTAGAATCATAAGATCGTCGATCAAGGAACGCACCATTTTTTCCCTCAAAAAAAAAAAAAAAGGAACGCACCATTTTCTTTAGCCACGGCGGCGAAGATCCCCATGACCAGAGCGGCCTGCAGGCACAGGATCACCAGGAGCGTGCTGCTCTTCATGGTCTCGGTCGGCGACGTGGTCGTCAGACGAGCTGTTTTTCTTTTTCCTCTCTGCCTCTTCTCGTAGAAGCAAGCTGTGTTGCTGTGTTAATTTTGCTGGTGCCAACGACAGCGCTGGGAGAAGCTACTTATAGGCGCCGAGATCAGAACATGGCATTGCCGCTGTAGTCCTGCAATCGCATATTCTTCTGGGGACGATGGATGGATATGCTTCCAACTCGTGCATTTTGTTATTTGTTAGGCGAAACTTTGACTCATGGCTGCGAGTCGTATGGTATAACAACCCATTTCCTTCTCATGATCATGTCCAGTCATCCTCATCAGCATATATATATATATTCAGTCCAAAATGGACGGAAGTGTGACGTTTACGTATATCAGCATAATTTTGTGGCTAAGGCGCAGCTGGATTATAGTAATACGGTATGCATTAATCCTAACCTTGACCGTGCATGCTATTTCAACCGGATGTAAATTAATGGAATAATCGGAATGCACAGTAATGTATATTCATATATCTGCAGTGGTAAGAATATGTTACCACTGCAACAGTCGTGTGTAGAGTTGTATGTGCCCTAAGAGCATTTCCAGCAGTAGGAGAAAATCTCAATCCCAAAACTAGTTATTGGAGGAGCTATAAAACTTTTTTTTGACGGTTCTCAAAGGCACAATCTTCAGTAGAATGAGAAAATCTCATCCCCAATATATTGTCTGATGTGTGGGGTACACTTATTCTAACTTCCCCTACCGCTTCTTTCTCTCTCCCTCCCCACTCCGAGCGACCCACCGCCGCGACTCCTTCGAGTGATCCGACGCTGCGACTCCTCCGCCGCTCCTCTTCCCATCCATGGCGCCCCGCCCCGGCCCCTGGCCATGGTGCCCGCTACTCCTTCTTCCCTACCCCTGGCCACCATCTTCTCGTCGTCCTTGGCGCCGGTGGTTGAGCTCCTGCTAAAAATCTCAAGTATTTTGGGAGGGAGGTTTCCCTTATCTTTGAGGGATCGGAGCATGGATTTTGAGGGACCGAGATTTTTTTTTTCTCATTGGGGGCTACAATGAAGATTTGCTGGATCTCTCAAATCCCTTAAAATACAGGTTTTTCTCATTGAAGATGAGAATTGGGGGATTAATGGAGATGCTCTAAGCAGCTTAAGCTGCTATTGGTACATTTGGTATGGTTAGGGCGGAGAAAACTGTCAAATTCTTTCAGACAAAAAAAAGCTGTCAAGTTGGGGCATCACATCTATACTCTTACATTCTCTAATCAGGCACATACTGCCTTTTTATTTTGTTGGGCCAAATTAAAACAACCGACTTCTGAAGACTGACGTGTCCTAGTAACTATACTAGTTAGCTTTCCCTAAAAAAACTATATTACTGTACTAGTTAGCAGACAGAAAAACAGCAGTCAACAGGAGATCCTCTTTTTTTTTTCTGTTGAGTAGTAGTACTCAATAGTGTCTCTTTGTTATTGTTGATGATTGTACTGCTCAGTTTGATCTAACTTTTACTTCCTCAACATAAAGGTAGTTTCTTGGATCTGCTCTTTCTTTCTTTTTTTTAAAAAAAGGGAAAAAGAATGGAGTATCTTTTTTTATCTGTGAAAATAAATGATCACTGATTCTGTCAAAAAAATTGGTTACTATTTAGTTAAGTGCAGTTACTTTGAGTCCGTGACACTGAGACAGCACAGAGAGAAAGGTGCTAGGGAACAAGAACGAAGGAGCAAGCGTATGAATAAGCATGACACGCCGCGGCGCCGCTGCTGCTGCCGAGCGGCGGCCGTCGCTCTCCCGGTCTCCTCTCCCCTCGTCGGCTAAGGTTATCTTCAACAACAACATCTAAAATACAAGGCATATTTGTTTTTTTTATAGTGCTATATGCAAAATATTCAATATCTATTCGACATCTTCTTCAACCACAAAACTCAAAAGAGAATCTTTTATGTAAATGGGTTTTCAAGAGAGATGATATCTATATTTAGGTTGTGCCTCTCAGACAACTTAATATAGGTCTTCCGTATAGATACTCTGTTGAAAACTTATTTTGGATGTCTTGCTATTTGTTTTAGTTTTGGATGTCTATATAAATTTCTTGTTGGGGACCGTCTATCGACTAAGCGTTTTCACACTACTGCGCGTACGAATGCACGATTCAGCAGTAGCTGCATTCATTTTGGTCGCCTTGTGGACCTGGAGGCGGCTATTGGTGATGAACTGATCCAGTTCAGGAGGGAAATAAAATACGGCACCGGTTTGACGCCGACGACGTGCGTCGCGTGAACGGTCCAGCCGTCCAGTGGTTGGTAGCGAGTTTCGAGATTTTGATGTGGCGCTCATATCACGCGATGGCCAGGGCGCTACGACTGAGCCTGAGCGGCAGGCCGCTTTCTTTCTTGCCATTGCCACTCTACGTAACAGGCCGGGCCGCATTCACCGGTTGGGTAACGGGTCCGAGCGCTCACTGGCCGGCCTCCATGGAAGATCTATTTTGGTAGATCGATGGAAGGAGTGTTACCACCTAAGGAGCTACACAAAAAAGAGCAAAAATACTTTAGTAGTACCAGGAGAATCAAATATACTCCCTCCGTCCAAAAAAAAAGTCTTTA
Source organism: Miscanthus floridulus (assembly GCF_019320115.1). NCBI lineage: Eukaryota > Viridiplantae > Streptophyta > Magnoliopsida > Poales > Poaceae > Miscanthus > Miscanthus floridulus. The sequence goes on along the minus strand of NC_089584.1, from coordinate 19,699,838 downwards.
TGCGTGTAAATTAAACTTTCTCAACTTTAATTAAATTTATAGAAAATACGTGCAACATTTATATCTTCAAATAAGTTTATTATGAAAGTATATTCAACGATCTATCTAATGATACTAATTATGTATTATAAATATTAATATTCTTTTATATATAATTAGTTAAAGTTAAAAAAATAGACTTCTCGAAAAACGAGAATGACTTCTATTTTAGACATGAAGCATATGACACAACTTTCACGTTTTAGTATAAATGACAACAGTAGGAAGAGAAGCATAGCCAGAAAAAGCTGCAGATAGAAAAACTGGGTGTATTTTGGAGGAGAGGAGACCAATTAATTGCAATATAATTCCATACGAGGCTATTCGATTATGGTGGAATCCAAAGAACATACACGGTTTTCATCACGTCCTGGTTACCAATACGGTCCATGGGTTAGATCGTCTTATATGTACTAATATATAATATGATTCTAAGCAAATACAATCAAATATACAACGTTTCTCTTGATCTAGAGACTAGAGAAAGGGCACATCTATCTACATCGAGTGGTTATATAGTAAGGGTCCACTAAAGGCATGGTCCCAGTGAACAATAAAATTAAATATACTTGACCAAGACAACTAGCACAATTCTTTTGCAAAACACAAGCTAAGTATATGTGGAAAAGCGAAAAGTAAAGCTTAACACAAATATATGCAAGATACAAGCCAATCGCTTACTACTCAGGATGAAAGTCTTTGGACGACAACATCTGGTGAGACTGCTTACTTCCTTTGAGGTGTCCTCCCTATGCCTCTCTGCCCTACTCTAATACTAGTGTTTGTCGCTCAAGGCTCTGTTCGACAGGACTTTATTGCTGCTGCGGCTGATTTGTAGAGCCGATTTGTTATGAGAGAAAAACACTGTTCCATGGCTAAAAAAGTAGGGCTGATTCTGTCTTATAAGCTCAAGCGAACAGAGCCGAAAACCCTAATCACTTTGGGTTGGCATCATTATCTTCCAGAAGGCTTCGCTAGACAATTCTGCATCTCCTGATTGGTTTTGTACGTTGGAGCTTTTATTTCTTTTCTTTTCTTTGAGTGCTTCTTGTGCAGGTGCTTCTATATAAGTTATAGTGTTGGAACGACGATCATGACAAAGTTGTTGTCCCGATGTACTTAGGTTGGTGAAGTTGTTGAGTAGAGATAGTTTATAGCCATACTCGTTGTTTGTCTCCTTAGACAGGTCGTGGCACCGAGCGATGAGATCGTCAGCCTAGTTGTTTGGTCTTTGGCTCGGATTTATGTATCCCTAGTTGTACGATCGGTGGACTCTATAGTTGTGCGGTATATGGTCTCAAGTTGTGCGGTATTTATACTATTGGTTGTATGGTTTTGGGCCAGATTTTCTTTGTAAATTAGTTAATTCTTTTCTGCTAACAACATTCACAATAAAGCAAAAGATTTCACCGTACTTTAAGAAAAACATACCTACGGACATCGAAATCTCCCCATATCCATCTTCTTATTATTGAGTATGAAAGTCGTCAGGTATTTTTATTTTGGGTATACATTTCGTCTTAGGCTCGTCCAACCACACGCGTAACAGCCATGGCCCTCATGGAGCAGCCCACGGGTGCTATAGTGATCGACGATTACTACACGTCGAACACATGGCTCATTGATCTCTCTATATTGCATTTTGCCAAGTTTTCACCACGTCGCATATAGTACTAGATAGTATTGGTAGCGTCCACGTTAGTAACCACTATAGCATAGCGGCCCCTACCGCTAGGCTATAAGGTATAGCGTGTTGGAATTGGAACTTAGGGGCTGCTGCTGTTGCACTTAGCATTCACTGTATATGGCTCTGTTTATTTGAGTTTATCGGCCAGAATCAGCCCTACTTTTCAGCTATGAAAATAGTGTTTTTTCTCTCACAACAGATCAGCGGCAACAACAATAAGTCATGTCGAACATGACCTATTGTTATTGTTGGGCTGCTATTCGCTGTTCGGTGATAATAAAAATGTTAAGACAGTGATTTGGACCATGATAAAGTACGATGGAATGGTTAATGATATATTTTTCAATTATTACGAGAACTTAAGATAATATGTGTCCACCTAGTTTCTTTATAATTTATCCATTTGTGTGTTTTTGGGTTTTAATGTCATTGAATATAATAATTTATTTAAAAAATTCTTTTTTTCTTTTGGAAAACATGATATTAGTATTAGTATACGCTTCAAATTTTTAACTATTTTTAATATTTTTTATTAGAACTTAGTATCCCAGTACCCATTATATATGATTCACCGCGTAGACAATCTAGTGCGAACCCGGTATCCGTCATTTACTAGATGCACTACGGGAAATGCGTACTTTGCCGAGGGCCTGAGGCTTTACCGAGGGCCAAATATCGGGCACTCGGCAAAGAGACTCTTTGCCGAGGGCCAGACACAGGAGCCCTCGGCAAAGAACGGCCCTCGGCAAAGAGGTCTTTGCCGAGGGTACGGCCCTCGGCAAAGACAGGCCCACGGCAAATCAAATCTTTGCCGAGGGCCTAGGCCCTCGGCAAAGATGCCCTCGGCAAAGTAGGCTCGTTTGGTCACGGCGGCCATTTCCCGTCAAACTTTGCCGAGGGCCACCCGTTAGGCCCTCGGCAAAGGTTCGGCAATTTTTTTTAAGTCTTTGCCGAGGGCCCCAGACCAGGCCCTCGGCAAAGATTTTTTATTTTTATTTTTAAAATTCTTTGCCGAGGGCCACGGGTCAGGCCCTCGGCAATTTTTTTTTGGTTTTTTTAGCCCAGTTTTTTTGTGGTGCTACAATACATTGTTTTGAACTCAATTTTAAAATTTAGGCCAATTTTGATTTTGTTTTGTATATTTCCTTAATTTATTTTGATTCTTTGATTTTTTTTGAATATGTCAAATTTGAACTGCAGGTGCATGGAATATTGCAATGTAGTGTTTCAAAAAATGTTATTCATGTTAATTGGTGCATGTTGAGTCCCTATCCACGAGCTCGCATCAAATTTTCATGCATCTTGTTCGCGTAACATGGCGACCGACTTGCCGGGAAAGTGTTTTAAAATTATATAAAATCCATACGAAGTCCGAAAATCACGAAACTTGGCGAGATGTTATGTTATCACATGTGTAGGCTGTGGTAAAAAATTGAGAAGGTTTCGAGCGAGTTGCGACGTCGGATGCCTGAAACCCAGACATATCCACATCACATTTAGTCCCCCTCATGTGGAGATGTCTGGGTTTCAGGCATCTGACGTTGCAACTCGCTCGAAATCTTCTCAATTTTTTACCACAGCCTACACATGCGATAACATGACAACTCGACAAGTTTCGTGATTTTTGGACTTCGTATGTATTTTATATAATTTAAAAACACTTTTTCGACAAGTTTCTCGTCATGTTACGTGAAGAAGATGCCCGAAATTTGATGCGAGTTCGTGGATAGGGACTCAACATACACCAAATACCATGAATAACATTTTTTGAATCACTAAATTGCATTATTCCATCCACCTGCAGTTCAAATTTGAAATATTCAAAAAAAATCAACGAAAAGAAATAAATTAGGGAAATATATCAAAAAAAAAGTCAAAATTGACCCAAATTTTAAAATTGAGTTTTAAATAATGTATTATAGCACCACCAAAAAACTAAGTTCAAAAAACCAAAAAAAAAAATTTGCCAAGGGCTTAGCCTGGCCCTCGGCAAAGGGGATCTTTGCCGAGGGCATGGGGCCAATGGCCCTCGGCAAAGAAAATTAAAAAAAATACTCCAGCTTCTGCTTTTCCTTCCCCACTCTCTGCTCCTTCCCGACGCTTCTCGTCCCTCCTCCGCACCGTGCCCACCCCCACCGAGCGCCGCAGCCGCCCCCGCCCCCGGCGAGGTTACTGCTGCCAAGCACCGCGTCCGCCTTTGCAGCCCACGGGCCGGCACATCGTCCTGGGCGCGGAGCCTCGCGACCCTCACAGTGCTCGGCGCGGACGGCGGCGGCCCGTCGCCCCACAGCCGCATCGCCGCCTCCGCTCGCCCCACCGCAGTATCTCGCCCTCCGCACCCTCTCCCTCCCGGATCTTGCTCCTCGCAGTGCTCTACGCGCACGGTGCCGCCGTCCTCGGTGCGTCAACCGGCGTCTCCTCGCCTCCGCCATCTCCTTCGCGGCAGCTCTAGGGTTTCCCTTCTCGATCCGGCTCTGATCTACATTTCTCGTCCCCTTGACGCAGGAAGATATACAGCGTGTGCACGCCGAGGCCGCCGCACGACTAGTCGCAGCAGCTCTACCACAGGTACTGGGAGCCGTTCGTGGAGTACATCGACTCCACGGTGAGCCGCCTGTTCATAACGGGTCCAGTTTGCCTATTTACCCTTCTGCTACACACAAAGGTTCTTCTTAGTCTAACCATGCTCCTCACAAATTTCAGATCATGCCCGAATCTTCCATACCATCCATGTCTGTTGGCTGGATCTGAGACCCCCTGTCCCCTTCGCCTTATTCAGGTAGTATAAGCTTCCTGCTGTGATTATTTGGTCCGAACTCTGTTCACCTTCATTGTGTCTTCCATGCTGCAAATTATGACTGCTAGCTTTCCCTTTCATGTATTGCTTGCACGACTCACCAATAGCTTGTGATTACATCACGGCGATGACATACTTATCAACTTAATTGTGCATCATCTCTGGTTCTATGCTTGGCAGCTGACCGTTCTCCGCTGTCGAGTATTTAACAAACTTTCACATATACCTGTTACCCTGCCGCACATGCTTGTGACTTGAAGCAGCAGCCAACTGCATATTAGCACATGCTTGTGACCTGAAGCAGCAGCCAACTGCATTTTATTTGCCCTCCTCTTTGTTTTTGTTTTCTTAATTACTGTTATAGTGGCATAAATTAATTTGTTCTATCTTAAAAAGTAAGTCTGATGAAGGGCGGGCCCTTTTTTTAAAAAGTAAGTCTGATATTTTTCATTTGGCTTTTTAGCTGTTGGCCAAGTAGGTAGAATCTGCAATTGTGAGCGTGTCAAAACTTCATTGTCATCTTCACCATCCTCCTGCCCTCAGATTTCAGGTGCTGCTACTGTACCTACAGATGGGGGCCAACAGTTCAGGTTTCTCCCTTTTGTAGGTATATCTTGCTTTGCCTTTGCGTCTCATTTGTGCATGCTTCTATTGTGCAGCAATAGCCTTTAGTTGCTCCTGTTTTTTTGTGTTTCCTCACGTTACTGCTTGCCCGGCCAGTCTAATTTCAGACTGATGTTATGTGTAGCTTTTCCCTCCCTTTTTTTGCGAGTAACGGCACATTGTTAATTACAAAACTCCCTTTTTTGCTCCATACACTCCAATTTACAGCAACGGTTCCTAATATGCTTGCAGGGAAGTATCGCAAGGGTAATTGTGTGCAAATATTTGCATCTATCATTTATGCAATATTATGGATATGCTTGTGCTCAGCTAAAGCAGCAGCTATAGTAGTACTTCGATATCTTACTCAGTTGGCTCTTGAACTACAAGAAACAAAAGTAGTTGCTCCTTTTGTAGGATTTACAGATGCTGGTCACACTAACACTAGTGTTGTTAACAGATAATCAAATAGGATGAAAAAAAGTCATTTGTGCAACTGTTTTTTTCTTTTTCCTGTTACCAATCTTAAGATAGCAAAAGATCTTAACAAGTTAAGGTAGTATCTGATCAATTTAACAAGGAAAGAAAGGAATGAAAAATGAATGACTTGCAAAAATATCTGTACCAACATATCTTTATCTAAGAAGTATCAGACTTGAAGTGAAATGAAAAGAGTTCGAAGTAAAATAATGGGCCAATGTCTGTTTTCCATAGTCCAGACTAAGCAGACCACACTGACAATGTCTCTTGGTGGATTTTACAAGTAGTTGTCTCTTGCTACATTCAATTCCTTTGAATTTCTTTCCATTTCCCTTTATTCCAAATACATTCTGTAGTAGCTAACTGGGAACTGCAAGTACACATACCGTCCCTCATGTTGTTTGTTCCTATTTGTCTCTAATTTACATCAAAACGAGTGCAAGAGGTCTGTACAGATTTTATAGTTGTGTCCTGCAAGTACTGATCTGGCTGCCTTGTGTATAAAGATAATATCTTATTTTTGCAGAGTGCATAATCTATAACTCTACTCCTTGTAGGTCATTGGGTCATGAATGTGGGTGTTGGCCATCGAGCCGATTTTTTTTGCAGGTTTTGGAAACCTCCCCGTACAGGGGAGGTTCTGCCGAAATTTTTAACTTATACCCTTTTTTTTTGCAGAGCAAAGGACGTCAAAGGAGCTTCAGAGTAGTCGATTGTCCTCGTCGGCGCTGCGACTCTCCACTGCCCCGACTCGCCACTGCCCCGCTACCCTGTCTCCACTGCCACCTTAGGTATAAACAACCTCTACTCCTGTATCTTTGTCGTAGACTGCGTAAACCAGTTAGGCGTCTCCCGTCCGAAAGAGATACGGTTGGAGGCATGCAGATCACTGTGTGTATCTGACCGTATCTGTTTCGGATTGTCCACGTTTTTTGGACAGCCCGCGTATGCGTAGATGAGGTCAGTTTCCATGCTCCGCTCCGATCCGAGCCAGAATTTCGGCAGCACCTCCCCATTGTTCTCCGAATACACAAACTTCTTTGCAGGACATGTATTGGGAGAACATCGGAGAGGTGCTGCCAAAATTCTGTCTCGGATAGGAGCGGAGCATGAAAACTGACCTCATCTACGCATACGCGGGTGGGATTAGGATCTATCCTCACCTATTAGACAGTAGGAACACCGGCTAGGTGCAGTTGATGGTTACGTTACTCGGTGATGTATTTGTCAAAGGATGGAGGACCGTCAGTGGATGTACACGGGGCGAAGAAGTCGAAACGATTACGACGTGGATTGGGTGAAGAGGACAGATGACTTCTTGAAACATGCATTTGGCGAGGGTGTAGCTAAAGGGCATTCTCTAGTTTGGTGTCCGTGCAGCCACTGTGACAACAGGAGAAGGGTGGACAAGCAGACCATGGGTAAACATCTTGTGTACCATGGTTATACGCCGGGCTACCACCGGTGGATCTACCATGGTGAAGCCGATCGTATCAGAGAGGAGGTGGTGAGACCACGTCTCGAGCCTTTTGATGATGATGCTGGGGTAGCAGACATGATAGATGACGCTCACCAAGCTCAGTTCGCTGAAGGACGTGACAAGGAGGAGATGGAGGCAAACGTAGAAGCCTTCTACAAAATGTTGGACTCGGCGTCTAAACCCCTTCACGAGCATACAAATATTTCTCAGCTGGATGCCATTGGGCGTGTGATGGGGCTGAAGGCCGAGTTAAACCTGAGTCGAGAAGGCTTCGATAAGATGTTGACTGTGTTTGGCACCATGCTACCGAAGAACCACATTCTGCCCCCCAACTTGTACGAGTCAGAAAAACTCCTTCGTGCGCTCAAGATGCCATATGATAAGATACATTGTTGTCCAAAAGGGTGTGTCCTATTTTGGAAAGAACACGAGCATGCAAAGTACTGTCCGAAGTGTGGATCCTCCAGATACCTAGAGGTAGTATCTGGTGATGGCCAAAAGGTGCAGCTTACGATCGTCTTACGTCACCTTCCTTTCATAGCGAGGATCCAACGACTTTTCATGACCGAGGAAACTGCGAAACAGATGACATGGCACAAGAATGGCAAGCGGTACAATCCAGACAAGATGGTTCATCCATCCGATGCTGAAGCATGGCAGTACTTTAATGATCGACATCCTGAGAAAGCAGCTGAGGCTCGGAATGTACGTGTCGCCTTCGCAACAGATGGATTCAATCCTTATGGATTGATGTCTTCCCCATACACATGTTGGCCTGTGTTCACTATCCCTCTCAACCTCCCCCCTGGCATCGCCTTCCAACGACAGAACGTATTTTTGTCGTTGATAATTCCTGGACACCCAGGAAGTAATATGGGAGTGTTCATGGAGCCTGTGATTGACGAATTGATAAAAGCTTGGGGAGGGGTATGGACATACGACCGAGCTACAAGGTCAAGCTTCAAAATGTACGTTTGGTATCACTACTCTCTGCATGATTTCCTGGCGTATGGGTTATTCTGCGCCTGGTGTGTTCACGGGAAGTTCCCGTGCCCAGTATGCAAGAAAGCTGTGAGGTTTATTTGGTTGAAAAAGGGTGGCAAGTATTCGTCGTTCGACAAGCATCGTCAATTCCTCCCTTCTGAACATCCATTCAGACAAGACATCAAGAACTTTACAAAAGGTGTTGCAGTGACAGACCCTAAACCCCACATTAGGAGTGGTGCCGAGGTTCATGCTCAGATAGATGCTCTCGTGCCCAACGAAGGAGGTGGTTTTGTGGGTTATGGTGAGGAACATATGTGGACTCATAAGTCCGGCTTGACCAGGCTACCCTATTTCAATGACCTTCTTCTGCCACATAACATTGATGTAATGCACACCGAAAAGAATATCGCTGAGGCACTTTGGGCAACTCTCATGAATACAGAGAAATCTAAGGACAATGTTAAGGCTAGAGTGGACCTGGCGACGTTGTGTGATAGGAAAAAACAAGAGATGCAACCTCCTAGTGGTCGAAACAAGAAGTGGAAAAAGCCTAAGGTGGATTTCGTCTTGAAAATAGATGCCAGGAGGGAAGTACTTCAATGGATCAAGAACTTGATGTTCCCAGATGGCTATGCCGCTAATCTGAGCAAGGGAGTGAACTTAGGCACTTTGCGAGTCAACGGGATGAAGAGTCATGACTACCATATATGGATTGAGCGGCTTCTCCCTGCAATGGTCCGAGGCTACGTCCCTGAGCATGTCTGGAAAGTGTTGGCAGAGTTGAGCTATTTCTTTCGCCTGCTGTGTGCTAAGGAGATATCTCGGAACATCGCTATGGAATTGGAAAAGGTGGCACCTGTGTTGGTCTGTAAGCTGGAGAAGATCTTCCCACCCGACTTTTTCTTGCCGATGCAGCATCTGATCGTGCACCTTCCCACTGAAGTACATTTGGGGGGGCCTGTGCAGTTTCGTTGGTGCTTTCCAGTCGAGAGAGGACTAAAGACTGTTCGCAAGAAATGTACAAATAAAGCCAGAATTGAGGCTTCCGTTGCAGAGGCATACCTGCGGGAGGAGGTGGCAAACTTCACAACGCTGTACTACAAGCCGAACCTTCCTAGCAATCAAAATCCACTCCCTCATTACAATGCTGATGAAAATGAATCGACCCTCGGCCTTTTCCAAGGACAACTCGGTAGCACAAGTGGATCGACCGTTATGATCTTGACAAATAAAGAGTGGCGCAGTATCATGTTATACGTGTTGAATAACCTTACTGAGGTGCAACCTTTCATCAAGTAAGTTCTCAATGATCTTGTTTCAATACGCCGTTACTATTCAACGTCCAACCCTATTGATTCTCGCTCCAACAGGGAATTTGTTCGTGAATCCTGGCATGAACCTAGGGATCCTACCCCGCAGGAACAAGACACCCTTCTATCGCGGGGCGCGGGAGCGGATAGGCCTGATTTCATTTCTTGGTTTAAACGAAAAGTAATGTCCAATTTAGCTTGTACATTCGATATTCGAATATAACGATCTATCATGTTTGAGCTTGCAGGCCCAGACCGATTCGTCCATGAGTGATGAGTTGAAACAAGTTGCGAACGGCTGCCAAGCAGGGTGCGGCGCCCGAGGACGAGGGAGGCGAGGCGTCGGGTGTCTACCAGCGAGGCCCGGCGACGCTCCCTTCGTTTCCGCTTCCTTAGAACTGTCTAGTGCTTCGCCCTGTGCCGCCCAAGTAAGTAAATATAAATGATACCACAACTACTTCATATGATATGTTTGAAATCGAAAGAGAAACTGATAAATTTTCTTCTTACTTGTGCAGGGCTTGGGAGGTGTTGTTAGGTACTCCTTTGCGCTCTCCCGCGACCGTCTTGGGTGTGTTGTGTCGGAAGTGGTTCCCCGGCATTGTGGAGTTGCCGTCGGAGGCCCGAGAGCCAGCCTACACGTGGGACAGGTACGCCCTGGGCGAGGACGACCAGTACCGCAACAAGCAGGAGCGGATACTTGCTGAGTTTTGGGTAAGTTCCTCTCGCACAACATTAATCAATCCTTCACATTGAATTCTATTTTTTTCAAATAACGATTGGATATATCATCTTTTATGCAAAGGTTTTTCAGGGCCGAAGAAGGAACCGAGGGCCTCGCTGATCGTGTGGCGCATGCAGCCTGTAGGAAGTATGTCACCGACATGTTTCACGAGGCGCGCGTCTAGGCCCACATAGACTACTACGCGTCGGCTCGTAGAATGACAGTCACCAAGAGGGAGGCTCGACAGATGACGCTGACCCAGGAGCAGTACCTTGAGGTACATGAATAACATTGATATTGTTTTGTTTTTGAATTAAATATGTTCAATTTCATCTTCATATATGTCAAACACTCGTTGACATGTAGGTGATTCCCTGGTGGTGCCGAGCGCATGCCGACGCCTGGACAATGATCGTGGCTAGGTGGTTCACGCCGGCCTACATAGAGAAGCACGAGTCTCAGCGAGCACTGCGTATGCTCAGGCCAGCTGCCACTCACCATCAAGGCAGCAGGAGTCTCCCCGGATTCAAATCGGCATATGTAAGTGATTTTTCTTCTATTTAGTTTCACGCTTAACGTATGCCTGATTGCTCACCACCTGCCGCCTTTCTCGCAGGAGGCTGCGCACCCGGACGAGGATGTCTCGATGTTCACGGCGTGGGCTATGTCCCACCAGACCAGGGTGGCCGGCGACGTCACCTGGGACCCGGCTGCCCCTCGCGAGGCATACTTCGACCCTAACGTGTACACTAAAGTCCAGGAGTACACGTCGGCGGTACAGCAGCGGCACGGGCCAGAGTACGACGTCCGCACCGAGCCCATTGATGCTGAGGCCATCATGAGGCTCGGTGGCGGCAGGAAGCACGGCCGGACGTGGATTGCGAACGCCGCCATCGACCCCACCACTGTTCCCACTCTGAGCCAGCTCCGAGCACAGAGCACGAGTTCCAGCCAGCCCATACGCTCACGGCCTACTCCAACACTGCAGCGGGTCGATGCGCTCGAGGTAATTCTTGTTTTACTCGTCGTAAATTAATATTCTCACACTTGAGTTAGTTTTGCATTACTGAAATATTGGAGTGCAATATTACAGGCCCAGAACAACGAGAAGACGGCGCAGATCACGGCCCTCACTGCTCGGCTGGAGGCTGAGCAGGCCGCTCGGGAGGCCCAGGAGGTCAGGATTGCAGAAATGATGCAAATCATGCAAGCTCTTGGGCAGAAGACGGGTGTGCCTGTGCAGATGTCAGCTCCTCCGCCTCAGGTGCCGCACGCGTTTGCAGCTACTCCTGTAAGCGTTAAAGTTCACTTCTCGCTTGTGTGACATAGAAACCCAGAGAACACTAGCTACTGATTTGCTTGTATGACATAGAAACCCAGACAACACTAGCTATAAAAAATTTGATAGGTTTCTGTCTAAATACTAAAACTATAGTCCTAGAATAATTACTGCAATCTCACATAAGCATATAATTGTTTGTGCAGCCTCAGTCGGCGGGTTCCAATAACCCCCCTCGTGCGTCACCTGATTCTGGCGGCTTCGTTACACCACCCTCGACGCAGAGGCCAGACGGTTGGGAAGGTTGGTGACGCAGAGGCCAGACGGTTGGAGAGGTTGGCCAGCCTCAGTCGGATTTGAACTTGTGGACTTGACACTTGAGTTAGATTGTGGACTTATGGAATTGTTGAATTTGGACTTGTGATGATACATGTGATGATCTATGTGATATCTGTGAGATATATGTGATATTTGTGAGATATATGTGATGATTGTGATATTTGTGGGATATTTCTGCTGTTGAATATATATATATATATATTTTGTCTGCATGGAAAGCAAGAAACAGGTGGAATGTTGAAAATTTTCACTGGTCTTTGCCGAGGGCCTTGACCATAGCCCTCGGCAAAGAAAATCCCAGGAAAAATTAAAAACAGGTCTTTGCCGAGGGCCTTCACCATAGCCCTCGGCAAAGAAATTCCCAGGAAAAATTAAAAAAAAGCTCTTTGCCGAGGCCCTTCACCATAGCCCTCGGCAAAGAAATTCCTAGAAAAAATTAAAAAAAAGCTCTTTGCCGAGGGCCTGTATGTCAGCCCTCGGCAAAGACACCGTGGAAAATAACCGCGAACCTAACGACTACTTTACTTTGCCGAGGGCCGCCGTTAGCCCTCGGCAAATACTATGCCGAGTGCCCGATAAAAGGCCCTCGGCAAAGAGTCCTTCGCCGGCGTTTTTTTTCCCGAGGGTTCTTCATCGAGGGCTGCCCTCGGCAAATCCTTCGCCGACGGCTGAAGAGCCTTTGCCGAGGGCTTCAGGCCCTTCAGGCCCTCGGCAAAGACCCTGCGTCCAGTAGTGATGACAGATGCGAGATTGCGAGCACGGTGCCGACGGCCGGGACGCTCCCGCTGCAACTGCAGTCCTGCACGCCACCCTTGATGAGGCTCCCTCGAACAAGCATTCCCCACAAACACATGGGCATACTTTGATCACACTCCATGCATGCCCCGCCAAGCAACCCGTAATCAACAACAACACAACCAAAAAGCGCCTCCATCCGATCCCATGCCAAGCAAACAAAAGGGATCTTTTAAGGAAAAAAAGACCATTGTTCTATCATTGCCACCTTTCCCTGTCGTGCACCACCCATTCTCTCAATTTTATTCGATCATATTTTTTTTTCTCGATCACGCAAAAGATTTGCGTGTTTTTATATTAAGAGAGAATTGTTTGTTTACCGCACGTCCTTGAGACGCTCTAGGGGGCGAAATTGTTTTACAGCTTAGTATTGGCCCTCCCTAGAATAATACAAAGGAAGCTAGTCGACTATGTAGCTAGAAGACAACCTAAGTTCCTTGCGCCTGCTTGCGCCCACAGCTCAGGAACAACCAGGCACAAGCCTGCTAAAACTAGCCCGAGCTGAGCAGCAAGTTTTCTTATAATTTCATATATATGCAAGCATGGCTGTAACTTGTAGCCATGCATTTGGAATGCGTGAGTACGTTAATTCACAAGCTCTTTGTTTATGAGTTTCACAGGAAATTGTTCACCTTATTAGCTGGGCGCCAGGCCAGGCCAGGCCAGGCCAGTTAATTAACTCTAGAACTCCCTACTCTTCTTGGTCCTGCTGTGGCTACAGTCACAAAGCAAGTAGCTGAGCACGTTGGACACACTCGTGCCGATGAACGGCACGTTAAGCACCGGACGAACCCTAACACCACCATGGCTACCACTACAGCTGCTACCTTTTCTGCTACCTCCGTAGTAGTAAGCTCTTGAACTACCAGTAGCTGCCCCTGCGCCGCCAAGCTTCTTGTAGTACTGATGATGATGAGGCCGGTGGCCGGCGGCGTCCGAGACGACGGCGTCACCACCCAAGGCGGCAGCGGCACCATTCCGCGCCACGGCCGCCGCTGCGGAGCCGACTGACCAGCTGCGCATCAGCGGGAACGGCGGGCAGCCGAACCTCCCGGCGGACCGCGGCGCGCCCGTCGTCGTCGTCGTGCCGGAGTTGACGCTGCTGCTGCGTGAGAACGGGGACGCCCACGACGAACCCGGCCGCCTGATCTGCTGCTTGCACGCCTGCTGCTGCGCCTTGACACGGCAAGCCTGTGGCTTGCACGGGGTGGTGGGCTTCGGAGCGGGCGGCGGCAGCGGTGGCATTGGCAGCAGCTTGCCGCCGGCGAAGAGGCGGTCGGCCGGGGCGACGTCGTCGGCGGCGGCCGCGACGACGGCGTTGGCGAAGTCGAACTCCGGCTCCGCCGGGAAGCGTAAGCGTGACTCGAGCAGCGACGCGTCCGACCGCCGCCCGGCGAGGGCTGCAGCAGGCGGTGGTGGTGTGGCGACTAGGTCGTGTGAGAAGGAGATCCTGGGGCTGATCAGCTCCGGGGCTTCCTCGTCTTCCATTGGCGGGAATGTCAGTGGGAGATCAGAGGCCGGCACGGAGGAGTTGGGACTTGGGAGGGAAACGGCCATAAATAGAATAGAGCTGCCGATCGAGCCGAGAGCCCGGTCCCGGACAGGTTGGGACCGTGGTCCGTGGGGTACAAATTTCGCACCCGAATTCGCGAGGTTGATTCGGTCTCACTCGCGCCCGGTCCCTTGGTCGGTCACCTACCTACGCTCGTCTTCTCGTCCAGTCCTCCTTCCACCAGACCTGAAACTTCCAGTCCTCCAGACCGGCTTGCTTTACGGTGCAGGCGTGTAGCCACCAGTCAGTAATCGTGCTGTTAGGATCAAGAATTCGATCGATCGAAATCTTTTTCGCAACCCCATCGGACTGCTTTGAAGTACGTAACGGCGATGGATGTGATGGGTTCGGCTTCGGCACCGTACGGAGCTCAGTTTTTTTTTTTTTTTGAACCGGAGGTAACCCCATTTCCATTATCACTAACGGAAATACAGCATTTTTGAGAAATATCAGAGTAAGAAAGAAAATAAGCAAAAGGCAGACTTACTACTGTAGCCTATTACAGACAGTTTTGGTCTAGATGATTGATAGGAAACGAAAACTATGCCATCTTGGCAGGACATCAAAGCTAAATCCAGCTCTAACGCAAGGTTAACTACTTGAGCCACCTTCCAAAAGACATTGCGAATACTTAGTTCCCAAAGATAAGAGCAGAAGGACCCGTCATCCCTGCTTGTTGTCATCACCGCCATCCTTCGACAGCAGTTGTCCATCCTTTCCCAGCTTCTTGCCCAGTAGAGAAGCTGCGATCTTCAGCATTGTTGCTCCAGCTTCAAGTGCTTCTTTGTTGATCTCCATGAATAGACCTGCCCAGTAATTCATGAGGGCACATGCATGGCATATGATTGATATAGGATTTATTAGAGGTTTCCCTTCAAAACAAACTTTGCTGCTGGCTTTCCAGATGTACGGAGCTCAGTTGGCTTCGACGTACGCAAGAGTTCTTTTGAGCTGAAAGAGAGAGAGAGGATTTCTGTGTCTGATACTCAGATTGCTTTCACTATACCACTGTTTACGCTGTATGGCGAGACGTCGACAGGGATTCCGACTGAAGCACTACTGTAGTTGGGAGCAGAATATGATGGGAGGGGCCTCTCTGGTCACTATCTCTCGAACTCGACGGATGGAACCAGCACAAAAACACGGGGGGATGGGAATGGGAGCCCCATGTTTCGGCTCAATCTCTCTCATGAACATTGGGATCAGCAGGACCTCCAAATCATGGTACTTGTCAGACATACAGCCATGGCAGCATGCAAGAAGATCCAGAAAGGAAGCTCTACCCATTTCCCTTCAATTCCTTCTCCCATCGGCGAAAAGGATAGCAACGCAATACAATGCGAGAGGAGCACTCAACTGGAATATCGAAAAGGCGCACCGCAAACTACTGCTAGTTCATCGTGGTCTGTACGGGTGAGAATGAGATCGAGAACTCAGCAAGGATTCATTTTGATGAAATCAATGGATCGGAGCTGCTACTTGTGTAACGGAGGCTCTTCATCTTTTTCTGAATGTGACGTGTCGTGAAAATGCGCAACACATCATAGTTGCTGCCTCGTGGACACGCTCAATTATTCATCCATGCGTGCCTTCCTTCGCTTTTCTGCAACTCTGGACCAGATCAATGGACTGCTGAATTATTGTGCGCTGCAACTGTAATGCATGCAAAATGATTTGGCCTTTGCATCGATGTCAGTAGCAACATTTGGCAGTCAGGAAGAATGTCGTCTCACTGGTGGCTGGTGTAGTGTAAATTCAGGTGACTGATATGGCAGTCAATGTTGCCCAGTTAGAGTGACACCTGGTAGGCTGGTACAACTACATCCACCATCTTGTTATGTCAGCAGCATCCTGAATTGCTCATGAAGACAAGCTCGGCTAGCTAGTAGCTAGGGCACCAAGCGGTAGCGGTCAAGGACGAGGAGTAGTAGGGGGCATCTGGAGCAGCACCGTCACTGGATTCCAGAGCCAGCCCATCATGCATGACCTGAAGAGATCAGCAAATGGTTGGTCGTGTGGTGCAGTCGTCGTTAGGCTCGTAGACACAGACTGTTCCTCCGCAGTGTTGCTCACTGTTCTACCTGGCTGGCAGTATCTCGCCCGTGCTGCTCTGTAGTTATGGGGTCCGGTCGGTTCCTGAATCCGCGGTGGCCTTTGGCACCTTGAACACAATCTCTCACTGTTCCACTTGTCACGGAAGGAACAAGGTAGGGGCAAACTTGTCTAAACTTGGATCAAGTTTACAGAAAATAATCAAATATATAAACATATACAATACCAAGTAAACGCACTATCGAATATATTTCATGTTGTATCTAATCAATCTTGTTTTATGTTGTAGATAAGTTAGCATTGTTTGACACAGGAGCCAGTAAGGACAGATCTAAAATTACTTATAATTTAGAACAGAGGAAGTATAAGCCAGGCCATCCCAATGCAATTCTGATTGACAATATGTCTAAAGTAGATGCAAATGCGCAGTCGGACAACAGCATAGCAGCCAAATGAGCTGAGACCATTCATGTGATAAACCAGGTCATAACAGCTTGGCATTTCAGCATAAACTTTCATGTTCAGCGGGAAACAAAACAGTACTGCTGCTTCTACCCAACTTACTAAAATATTGTCGGAGAAAAATGATTACAAGCGATGTGTTTTCCTTGGCGAAATAATGATGTAAATGATTGACAAACCGACTGGAGATTGGAGAAATGTAAGGCAGTGGAGAAAGATTCATGCATGCCGCCAGCCAAGTCCAGACTGGATGACACAACAAAATTCGGTGTAGATGCTATGTGTAGGATCCACTGCAGCACGGCACGGTCTGGAAAAATATGTACCTGGGCTTCAAAATTTTGGAAGCTCCTAATCCTGACCTATCTAAAGCGATTTCTACTACTACTGGTGCTCTTTTTAGTACTAAATTTGTCTAACTAGCTGCTGTATATGTACTTTATCGTGCACTGGAGGACGGGCAGATGGCTTAGGACTTGAAGAGTGAGCAGAGTATAATTGTCTAGACCTCTTAAGATGATCAATCCCTTGTCTTCTAAGAGCATTTGGATTGACACCTGCCTTGTGAGCAGCAATGACTCCAATCGCTTCCCAGTAGTTCCGGACATTCAGCTGAGAAAGCATTCAAAGTTACCAATAATTGCTTAGATCTATGAGCTTATCAGAAAGAGTCAAAGAGAATGCGACAGAACATTATAGCCGTATGTTGTGTACCGCTTCTATGCTGAACTTGTCTGGAGTATCATCAAGCACTGTCTCATTTTCCTGTACGGTAATGATTAAGGGCTGCAAAAAAGAAGAAGAAGAAATGAGTAATTTAGCTGACCTAGTTAATTATGACTAACACTTTTTGCAATTAGCTCCAATCATGATGCTAACATAACTTGCATTGAGGAACTTATCTAACACACTGTGCAGTCAAAGTGGATACATACTTCATCTTTCAATCACTAATTAATATGGACATTATACCTTGTTCTTTCTTGCAGCTCGAGCAAAAGCAAGTGTACCATCTCCTCCACAAGAGTCTTTGGGAAGAATAACACTGTCAACATCACCAGCCACTATGCAACCATTGTCCAAGGTTCCTTTCCTCATGACATACTGTGGAGCATTGCTTAACCCAGCAAGCACACAAGGCAGAAATGTATATCCAATCTATTTGATGAACACATGAATAAACAAACAACATATAGAAGTAATAAGCAATCAGGTTAAAAACAAAAGGAAAAAGCACTAAGTTTGACATAGGACAGGATTTATATCTATATATATGACCAAAGAGGCAAAAAGGTGGCTGAAAACGTTGTAACTAAAAACTGAACACATAACACTAGTTTAATATAAGCCTTGTAATGGTAGTGTGATTGTGAAACATGTCACTAGTAAATTGATAATTACTTAACTAAGTTATGCACGAGTACACATGGCCATATACCTCTTCAGCAGCAGATCTAGGGCATACTATTGGGCTGAGTGGTGGGGGTAACACTGCAGGAGCATGTGCAGAAGGGATTTTGAATTCTTTCACAATTAGATGACTGATAATTGCTTCAACTCCTGCCAATAGATCAACACCCTGCAATGAAATATCAGTCAAGAACATAAATGATGAAAAATACAAAAACATTCACTACCTAGGAAATGAAGAAAATGAAAGATACACTTGCCAACAAATGATAACCTCAGCGTACTGTTAATTGTCATCAACTCAATAGAACTCAGACCCATCAATATAAAGATCCAGTGCCATAAAGGGGCAATGACCTCCATGTTCTAGGGGAATGATAGCAGTAGCTCTCTATTCACTAAACTTTAGACCAGAATCCGTGTAGCTATCATACTTCTAAAATTGAACGTCTAGACTCGGATTCTCTATAAAAATGATTTGATGCAAATGTCAATGGTACAAGACATCATACAAATAAAAATAAAACGAACTACTTGAGCAGACAAGAGTTTACCTTTCCTTCCCGGTAACAATCTGAATCTTTTGGGTCATCATCTGGAAAGCGTGCAACTACCGCCACAGCATTCACATCTGAATGATTCACTAGTGCGTCAACTGCTCTCAGAAGAGAATCAGAGTTACCAACACTCCCTGTCGACTTCCCACACCTGGGATCAAACCATGTCTTGATCTACACCAAAAATGGGCATGCCCCAAGTAAACATCAAGATTATGCAAGCAGTTAATTATGCTTACAATAACAACTGCCAGCACTAGTATCAGAACAGAGTGTGCACCTCCAGAGGAGCATCTGTGACAATGTACTCCACTACAGGCAAGCCAAGAGAAGCCCTAGTGGCATCTGCAACCTGCAAGTGGCGCAGCCGGAGGTCTTCCTCGATTCCAGAATCCAACACCAAGCCTACCTAGGTGTGATCAGTTACAATGTGTCATTGGCTATCTCTTTCGGTAACAAACTAACAATAGTGTATAGCAGCACTATAGCCGATCTGGATGTTGGTGGGAGTAATCCCCACAGCGAGGGTCAATGCAACACTAACCTTGTTCTGGTGAACAGGTTGGAGTGCCCAGGTTCCTTCTGCGAACCTGTCAAGGGCGTACCCTTCCACGTAAAGTGTATTCGGCATCGGCCAGTACAGCATCGCAGCGTTCAGCACCTGCGACATGAAATTTCCATCTCTAAGTGAGCAACCAAATTCAAATGGAGAAACAGCAACATAAGTACAGCAGCATAATGTTGATGACGGGCTCCATGACGTTACGTTTGGGTGGGATATGACACAGTCGGCGACGCCGGCGACGGCCCGCGCAACCGGAAGGGCGTCGCCGGCGAAGCCCCCGACGGCCGCGCCGACGCCCGTGGGGACAATTAGAACGGACGTGTAGGGTCTCCTGAAGCACGCGGCCCGCGCATCGGCGGACGGAGAGAAAGAGCGGGCCCGGGTGAGCCTGCGCGGGACCGACGCCTGCGACGGCGTAAAGCGCGAGGTGAGGAACGGAGCAGAGAGACGGAGCGCCATTGCTTTGCCGGGACAAGGCAAAGCCAACGACAGCTGCGGGAACGAAAGCGGATAAGGCTACGCGCAGCTCCACAGGATCAGGGCTAGGCCCACATGAGCCGGCCCAACACGGTCCATATTTTTTCTTGAGTGGGCTGGGCTGTCAGTTCTCATTCCTGGTCCCACCTGTCAGGTAGGTTCAGGATCTCGGATTAGGGTCGAGGGCCCCTCCGCAGTCCGCACCGCAGCCACTGGGCAGACGAGGAGAAGCTTCGCGGACGCCATGTCCTCGCCGTCGCCGGTGTGCGCCGCCGCCTCTCCTTTGCTTCCGCCGCTCTTCCGCTCCGGTATCCGCCTCCGTGGCGCGCACGGCGCCCGCCGTCTCCGACGACCTCGTCCTCCG
This sequence comes from Miscanthus floridulus, assembly GCF_019320115.1. Classification (NCBI taxonomy): domain Eukaryota; kingdom Viridiplantae; phylum Streptophyta; class Magnoliopsida; order Poales; family Poaceae; genus Miscanthus; species Miscanthus floridulus. The sequence goes on along the minus strand of NC_089584.1, from coordinate 19,679,879 downwards.
CATCGCCGAGCAGCTCGAGGACTCGGTGACCTCCACCTCCCCGCTCCTCGACCCCCTCCGCTCCGCCTCCGCGCTCTCCCTCCTCTCCACGCCCTGGCCGACACGCCGCTCCAGCGAGGCCTTCCACTTCACTGACATCTCCTACCTCCGCTCCCTCCCCATCTCCCTCCCCTCCCGGGAGCCCTACCTCGCGCTGCCGTCCTCCCCTTTCTCTTCACACGACCTCTTCTCGGATGGAATCCTCCTATCCCCCTCTGGTGCCCATGTCAGCACCCTCGCCGATCTTCCCCCTGGCCGCGCTCGGGACCGCGCCGCCGCCGCGCTCGCCGCCTCCGCTGAATTCGCCCATAAGGACCTCTTCTACGACTTCAACGCCGTTGGGGCGAGGGACGTCGTTGTCGTGCACGTGCCTGAGGGGGTCAAGGTGGCTGACGACCCAATCCACATCATGTTCGCCTATACCAATAGCGGTGCTGAGAGTATGCTGATGTCCAATCCAAGGGTTCTGGTCGTGGCCGAGAAGGCAGCAGAGGTGGCCATAGTGGAGGAGCACTTTGGGGCTGGAGAAGAAGGTGGTTGCTATTGGGCCAATCCAGTGGCAGAGATTATCATCGACGAGGGCGCAAGAGTGGTTCATTCATACGTGCAACATCAATCATTTGCTGCAGCACATACTAAATGGACAGTCGTGAAGCAGGTGGGTCTGAATTTTAGATAAATAAGTGTTGTAAGATACTTGTGATTGCAGTTATGAATGAGTGTTATATGCTCTTGAAATGGGATAGGATAGTGATGATAAGAGAAGCAACTCTGATCAAATTATGGAAGAGATTGTTGGAGTTACTCAGATTGATTCTGAGCTGGGGACATTTGTCATTCCAGGGTCCCATTGTTTGATCTACCTCATGACTCAAGACAGTTGCCTCCAATTTTCTAGTGATAATAGTCATTGTCGGTGTTAGCATTGATCAATGAAGCTTGGTTGAACAGGGAAAATCAGTTTTATTTGTTCTGAAACTTCTTTTTTCTTTTTGCAGGATACAACTAGTAAATATGAGTTTGTTGAGGCCAGCACTGGAGCAAAATTGAACAGGCACAATCTCCATATCGAGCAATTAGGTCCTGAGACAGAGACAGAACTGTCAACACTTCACTTAACATCTCAGAATAAGCAGATACATGATCTGCACAGCAGACTGATACTTGATCGCCCTAGAGGTTTTTCACGACAGCTCCACAAATGCATTGCTTGTAGCACAGGAAATAGCATATTTGGTGGCAATATTAAAGTCAACAGGTATATTTATCATCTTTTTTTTTCTTTTTGTTGTTTTGTTCTTCCTGGAGAAATGTTATCTATTCCGGTCATTTAGCTGACCAGCATTGCATAGATTTCTAGTTTCATGCCTGTGCCATACACTTTTTTATTGCTCAATATTTCACAGTAGGTGAATATATGGCATCCTAATATTACATATTTGTTCAGAATAGATTTAAGTTTTAACTGAAATCTGGAATATAATATATAGTTGCATAACACGTATGATGTGTTCGTGGCATAAAAATATTTCTAGTTTCATGCCTTTGCCAGAAACCTTTTTATTGCTCACATTTCACAGTAACTGAATATATCTTATCCTAAGATTAAATATTTGTTTTGGATAGATTTAAGTTAACTTGAAGTCTATAATATAGAATGAGTAGTTGTATAAGGTGTTTGGTGTGTTTCATGACAAGTTAGCAGAAAGCCACACAAACATTACTTATTGCCTTGTACAAAGCTGCTTTATCATCCTTCTGTACTTACGACCTATTGACTGTTGAATTTTGTTTCAACTATAGTTATATTGTTATGCAGTTCTGTGTATTACTGATTCGCCAGGTCGCCATACATGTATCTGTACGGCGATATGGCGTGATACACATATTACCAAGTATCAGAAAAACTAGATAAATCGTTTGGTTTAGCTCGCGATACGGCGAGATACGCTGTGCCCATACGTGCCAACCAAATAGTAGTACCTCATTTTACAGCCGCAAGCCCAACAGCATGAGCCCATCCATTCTCAAGCCTCACCCCAGAACACCGGGTGTCTCATCTCCACCTCCCATCTCTTGCTTCTCGACGCCGCCACGGACAGGGAGCGAGGGTTGCCACCTTGCACGGTGCATTTGCTGCTAGGATGTAGTGCTGCCGCCTCACTAGGAGCGCATGCTGTCAGAAGCTAGCACCGCCACCTTGCTGGGAGCCATGTCGCCACTGGGTGTGCTCGTGCCCCTGTGAGCGAGTACCACCAATTTGGATCTGAAGCTCTGGGACTTGGGAGATTGTCTTGCGCAGCTGCTGAAGGTTCAGAGATAGGTGCGCTCTAGCTATGGTGACCAGTCAGTTCCTGCCTGCTTGTTCATTTAGATCCTCTCTTTCCTTCGCACGTCTTGTTGAAATTGATTCATTCATTTAGATTCTCTCTCTGAGGGGATGTAAATGCAATTATTTTAATTGGGCGTATCGGCTTATCCTTGTTTTTGGACAAATGCTGTATTGCCGTACCCGTACCCGTATCGTGTATCGGTGATACATAGATGCAGTTATATAATTCCTAGGACGTCCACCATCTTTGTTTTACTGATGAGTCATGACACACCTGTGTCTAAAGCTGCAATCCTAGATTTGCATCCTAATATTGTGATGGTCTTGATTCACAGGTATGCACAACAAACTGATGCGGGGCAAGAAACCAAGTGTCTTATCCGATCACCAAAGGCGCTTGTTAATGTCAAACCGAACCTTCAGATTATTGCTGATGATGTGAAGTGTACTCATGGTGCCGCCATCAGTGGTGAGCTTGATCCAAATGAGCTCTTCTACTTCCAGGCAAGAGGTATCAACATGGGTATCAACATGAAAACTGCAACAGATGCCCTGTTATACTTCTTTGGAGCCCATATGATAAAGCGCATACCGTTTAAGCCCATAAGTGAGAAGGCATTAGCACAGTTCAAAGAGTTGCTTGTTTCATCCAGACAAACAGCGGGCGAGGCCCTTCATTTGTAATATCGTTTCAGTTAGTTTGACACATTTTGGTGAGATGAGAAAAATAGCAAAGGTTAGAAGTATTTCTGCCAAACAAGGGGAGGCTCTATAACCACATTTTGAAATGTTGTAAGCAATACTATTCTAGCTTGCAAATGCAGTTTGTTTGCAAACGGCTTGTTCGTCTCTAGCAGGGGAAGATGCTGTTTACATCAGAGTAGATTATTGTTATTGCGCATGTTACTACATTATAATTGAGTCGAATCTGTACTTGAAATTTTTTTTGTAAAGAAATACCACAAAGTGATGCACCTCAGCGGAACAAATAAAGCTTTTTTTTTCTCTAGAGGAGATTTGGTTAGTAAAGACGCAGGTATATTTTTTTTCCAGAGTTTCCAGTTGTTCTGTCTTAAGTTTTCTGTAATATTTTTTCCTGGGTAGAACATGACGTTTGTGTGTGCGCCGACTGCTCGACTAGCCGGCAGAATGGTAGATGTAGCTAGATATTGTTGTACACTGACGTAGATCCATGAATAGTAAAGATTTAAAATACCTAATAGAGTTGCTTTCGTAGCTCAGTTGGTTAGAGCACCCGTTTAGTAAGCGGGAGGTCTTAGACAATTATTTTCCCTTTTTGCAAATTCATTCTGTAGCTACTTTTTTTAAAAAAAATCCCTTTTTGCAAATTCATTCTGTAGTTTTTCCCCTTTTTGCAAATTCATTCTGTAGCTATTTTTTTAATTTTTCCCCTTTTTGCAAATTCATTCTGTAGCTACTTTTTAAATCTCCACACTCACTGAACCAATAAATATAGCTACTTTTTCCCTTTTTACAAATTCATTCTGTAGCTACTTTTTAAATCTCCACACTCACTGAACCAATATTTTATTGATTTTTGATCTGTAGCCAGCCTTTTAAAATGTCTCTTCACTCATTGAACTAATATTTTATTGATTATTGATCTGTAGCTAGCCTTTTAAAATGTCATGTGTTCACCCTCTTTCTTTTTTCAAATTTCTAGCTATTTTTTCTCTTTTTGCAAATTCATTCCTTTTTGCAAATTTATTCTGTAGCCAAACTTTTTAAATCTCTTCACTCATTCAACCAATATTTTAATGTTTTTTTATCCATAGCCGGCCTTTTTAAATGTCACACGTTCGCCCTTTTTTCTTTTTGCAAAATTGTAGCTATTGTTTCCTCTTTTTGCAAATTCATTATGTAGGAGTAGTCTTTTTTCCGAAAGGTCTGAGTTATTGGCTTTCATTTATAAGAGAAGAGGATAAATTACAAAGCCTATAAGCGGCGCAAGCTACGTCAGCCCTTTTTTTTTTTTTTTTTTGGTTCAACTTTATGAGTCCCATGTCACCCTAGTTTTACGGGAAATCTATTACAAGTAACCCTGTTCACGGTTTGGTTTTTGCGGCTTTGAACGTGTTTGCAACCCAACCCATTTTTTTAGCACACAGAGTTGGTCTGGTTTATATGCGGTTACAGAGCGGCTTCGACCTCATTACTGGGTTGGTTTGGCCTGGGCTGCTCCATGGGTGCCGCGCTCGAGCTCGCGCCCGCCGGCCCCGCCGCTCGAGCTCACGCTCGCTGGTGCAGCTCTCGAGCTCGCACTCGCCGGTGCCGCGCCCGCCGGCGCCGCGCTCGAGCTCGCGCCCGCTACTGCCGCGGTCGCCGGCGCCGCGCTCAAGCTCGCGCACGCCGCCACAGTCGCTGGTGCCGCGCCCGCCGGAGCCGTGCTCAAGCTCGCGCCCGCCGCCGCCGCGTCCCCGTCTCCGCGCTTGAGCTCGTGCCCGCCGCCGCCGCTGCTACCGCGGACGCCGGTGCCGCGCACGCCGCCGTGGTCGCTGGTGCCGTGCCCTCGGGAGCCGCGCTTGCCTCCGCAACGCTCGCCGGCGCCGCGCTCACGCCAACCGCCGCCGGGCTCGACACTGGCGTGCTCGCCGCCACCGCCCCGCTCGGAGTTGCAACCCGCTCGCGCTAGATCTGCGCTGCGGCACCGCCGCCAGCGGATTTTTTGTTTCCCCGGGTTTCGATGAGTTTCGGTGGCGGACCGGATAAGGCTCCCAAGCCGCTCTGTAACCGTGATGGTGGTTTTCACTGGGCTGGTTACGGGCGGCAGCCGGTTTTGTTAAACCGCTGAACAGGGTTAATTACAAGAAAACAAATAGCGACTTTATAGTCAGCGACCTACTAGACATACACAACTCCAGCCTAAGGCTGACCGCAGCGCAGAGCGCTAAAGCGGCCGGTACGCTAGGGGTAGCGTACCGCGCGCCTGCAAAGGCCCCGGCAGCGTACCGGCGCTACAGGAACGCGCCCCAGACCGCGTGCGCGAGTGAACCACGCTAAACACTGTAGCAACACTGTAGCAAAAAAAGAGAGTGTTAGGGAGAGAGAGAAAGGAAGAGGGAGGGGAATAAAATATGGAATAGTAGATATAGAGTATGGGATAGAGATAACACGGGTGCGGAAGAAATGAGTTTAGAGTAGAGAATCTTGATGACTAGGATAAAATATTCCTTTTTAGAGATGAAAATAGAGGTCGACGAGTGCAGATAGCCTAATGCTCTGGAGTCGACAGTAGAAATCCTAGCCCCTTGTTGCCTGTGTAGCTCCACAACCTTCGTCTGTTATTCAGTGCACCACTTGCTGGGCAGTCATGCATTGTTTTCGAAAGACACGGTTATTTCTCTCTCTAGATCTCTCAGGTCTTGTATTCCTAGGTCTTGTTTGTTGTGTTGCACCAGCCGCCAGATCAAGGAACCAGTCGTCAGTCTATTTAAGGCCTTGTTCGGTTTATCTTATATTTAGCTTGTTCAACTTGTTTTTTCAGCTGAAACAGTATTTTTTTTTCACAACAATTCAGCCAGAACAGTGCTTTCAGCCAGTTTCAGCCGAGTTTCAGACCAGCGAACGGGGCCATCTCTTCACTCATTTTGAACCATATTTTATAGATTTTTAATCTGTAACCAGCCCTTTTAAATCTCACATGTTTACTCTTCTTTTGCGAATTTTGTAGCCAGTCTTTTAAATCTCACATGTTCACTAATTAAACCAAATTTTTTTTAATTTGCAGCCCGCATTTTTAAATCTCATCAAACGTTCACCCGTTGAATCTTCCATCCGGCTTCATAAAACCTTTTCACTAAAACTATAATTACTACTCCCTCTGGAATATAGGGAATCCAAATTTGTCTTAAATCAAATTGGGCAAAATTTTACTAAACTTACAAAAAAAAGAGTATTAACATCTATCATATCAAATATATAAATTATGAAAATATATTTCATAATGTATCCGATGAAAATTTAATATCATAACTATTTTTATTCTTTTCTATAATTTTAGTCAAAATTCTCACAATTTAACTTACAATAAACCCTTATATTTCACGATGGAGAGAGGAGCATGATGATTGACACAAACAGCTCGGGTAGTTAGTACTTTTTATACTACGTTGGTCGATCTTTTCTCCCATTCAATAATTTGGATAAAAGTTTCAGATACATCCAATTGAACAGTTGTATATATACACTTAATGTTGCCTTTCTTCCTTAGTTTTTTAAAGAAATGAAATCTTTTGGTATAGCCATGAATTATTTACTTATTGTTTGTGTCGATCAATGATCCAAGTCGAGGAAACACAATTGGATCCTCAACGGCATTGTCAATAACAATGTATTGGAGAAACTCGACATATTTTCATCTTTTAACACTATTGTATAGATAGACTAATGGGTATAAGAATTCTGAAACTGCAAAGCTGGGAGTTTAAACACAAAAATGTCACCTTCCTGTCATTCTGAAAAGCAGATGTACATGAACTATACAGTGAACAGCAATAACTCGGTTCCATTCCCCACAACAGTAAACTTTCCCGACAAAAATCACTTCCACTTATTACAGATTTGCAACTCCAAGGATTTCACATTTCACTACTTCGCAACAACACATGAGCTTGAAGGACCTTAGCTATGGTTTGCAGCCTTCTCTGAACGCTGAAGCAGTACCATTCAGATCGCTCACTGAAGAACAAGCATATTCACGTCAGAACCCAGAAGCAGCAGCAGATCAGCAATCGGTCATCACTCATCTGAAATCCGAAGCGAGACGCTTACCTTCTCCTGGTGCGTGTCGAACCCAGAGGCTGTTCTTTGACCGACGTTGTAGAAGAGCACGCACGAGACCAAGCTGAGCGCCAGGGAAGCACCGAGAATGGCCACGATGGCGAGAATCCTTGCGCCCCCGTCAGGCGGCCCTTCTGAACCGCCCCCTGACGCCGTCCTAGAGACATTGCTGTCGCGTTGTCCCTGGACGCCGACATCGTCGGCCGTGACATTCCTCACCCACTCCGGCCTCTGTCCCGGCGTGGTGCGGACCAGGTAAGTGAGGAACCTGTCGAGGGCGACGTTACCCCGACGAGCCTTGGCACGGCCGCACTGGCTGCGGCTGTGGCCACGGCTTCTTCCTCGGGGTCGGAGATGCAGCGATCAGGGCGGCGCTGCTTCCTGCCGCGAGAAGGATGGCGGCATGACGAGGATGCCCGCGTCGCTTCCACATCCTTCGACTCGGTGTTGTGATCGTCGGAGCACGACTTGTCAACCGCAACGTCAATCTCTGGCAGATGCGTTCGATCAGATGCATCGCAAAGACGTCAAAGAATGAATGCGCTCGGGCTATGTACACCTTACCAGAGCGTCTCGTCGCCGTCGAGACCATCGCTTCGTTCTTGGCGCCATGCCCGGCATTGGCCAATGCAGAGACATCGACGGATCGCGACGTCGCCGACGTTGAGCCGAGGCTGGCGGTGGGCAGTTGGCCGCTTGCTGCTTCTGACGTGCCAGGATCATGAGCATTGGCGATGCCCGACGCCGCGTCTCCCACAAAGATGAAGCGGGTCGGGCTGTACTGCTTCCTGCTTCGGAGTGGCAGGCGGCGGTAGGACGACGGCGGCACCGCGTGCGCGACCGCTCGCCTGGCCGGTCGAAACCCTCGAAGCTCTGAGAAATCCATGGTTAGTTAGAAAACCCAGAATCAAGAAGACAAACAAGAGCAGGGGAGCACTTCGGGATGTGACGGAAGCCTTACCGAAGTAAAGGTCTTCGTTCCGGCCACTCCCCGTCCCCGGCGCATTGTCACGACCAGCATTGCTCGCCGGAGCGACCCCTTCCAACTCCTCCGTCAAAGCTTCCTGTTACAACGAACCAAGAACGAAATGAAGAACGGGGCGTTCCGTAATGCAGAATCGCTACTCGCCTCACCGAAGTAAAGATCGCCTCAACATCCTCCTCATCGTCGCTCTCCGATCCAGCAGCGGCATGGTAGTCGTCATTGCCCGCCCCCGAGACGCCCTCCTGCTCCGATGACAAGGCCCCGCGCGCCAGGCTGCCCTCGGCACCGGCCACCCCGCCCGACACCGGAGCACCGCCTCCCTGCTCCTTCTCCTTCCCCTCGGGCTGGTCAGGGACCTCGTGCTCGTCTTGCTCCATGGCGATCGCGTCGTCGGATCGTGGGTTGGGCGAGACACGGAGACGAGGAGGGAAGCGTGGAGTTCGAACGAAGCAGAGCAGGGGTGGATGAAGAAGTGGTGGTGATGGAGGGACAGGGCGCGACGCGAGCGGTTTTGGACTCTGAAGTCTGAAGCGGTTGGTTGCTTCAAAGCAAAATTCATCAGGCGGTTGCTGCTGACTGCTGCGATGTACGGGGACCGGTAGGGCCCAGCTGGCAGGACGAGATGGTGAGAAGTGGGAACCCAGGTTTGATATGCTCTGAGATTCGTATAAAATGAATATTTGTGAGATTCAAGTATAAAGTGCATATGAAACCTGCTTGGATTCCTTGGAGAAGGGGGTATTATAAGGCATTTGACCGATTCGTGGATTTCAAAAAAATATTGTAATATTTGCTAGAGGCGTGCACTGATTGAAGTGTATAATTTCTCAAGAAAATGATTGAATTGTATAAAAGCATACTGCGTGACCTTTGCCATCCATGTGAGTAAGAGGTTAATACAAGGCAATGCGCGACGGAGAGGCGGAGGCGCGTCGCTGGGACGGGAGGCCGCCGGGCCGGCCGCGTGCAGCGCGCGGAGGAGGCCGCCGCGTGCACCTTGGGACGCCGCCGCCGCTCAGCAGCACGGGCTAGCCGGGGACGGCGGCGGAGGCAGTGGCGGCGCTGGACGGGGGTGGGAGCGGCGGGGGCTGACGCTGCGTGGGGAGAAATTGTGACGACGGGGAGAGAGAGGACTGTGCCTTTTTACTGGAAGGTTTAGGGGAGTTCCTAGGCCGGTGATGCGCCTGTGGCCGTAGATGCGAAATCGAATGGACATGGAAGGCGGTGACGTGGCCTCGCGAGGGAGCAGTAAATGGTGTTGAGAAATAAGGGTAATGGTTAGCGGCCTGTTCGGTTGGCTGGTTCGTATTGTTGCTGGTTCGTGAAGAAGTACTGCTAGCTGGTTTGTGTGAGAGAAAAATACTGTTCTGACTGAAAATTTATGATCGTTTACGACAAGCCACGGCCAAACGAACAGGCTGTAGATGTGAATTATTTGACTGTACTGTAAACATAAGTTATTTGGCTGATGCTAAAACTAATTTGTTATGAAAGAAAAATATTGTTCTAATTCAAGCGACCAGGGCAAAGAGGATCAGTTACTATGGCCAACCTAGCGAACGACACAAACCGCGACTTGCGATTCGATGTTGCTCGTTGATGCCGCCGAGGAATCCGTTTCATGCAACAGCAGAACGCAAGCACCGAAGCACGCAACACGGCAAGGACAACCGTAGAGATCTTCTCGTAAAAGGTGTTGTTGGGTTTGTCGCATCACAACACGTCCAAGCAGAGAAGCACACGCTGGTTGAACAGTCCTGACCACGAACGAATCTACAGACTACAGGCACGCAGGCAGGCCAGAAAGGCAGAAATCAGAGAAGAATCAACAGTCGGTCAGTCGCATCGCGAAAGCTCCCCGTGCTCTGCATCCCATGAGGTGGCCGCTGCCGGGCCCCCACATGGCAGCCGCGACCGACTGGCTGACAGCCACGCAGTCGCGAGCAGCCTCAACAACGACTCGCCCGGTGGCGAGCGGGTCACTCACGTGAACGCCCGCAGCGGCAGCGGCCTTGTGATTTGTGAACATTCGAAGCTGAGACTGGCTGGCTGGCTGAGACGTCCAGAGTCCAGACCAGCATGGCACCATGCATCATACATGCTGACACGGGGGGCCCGAATCCTAGGGCCCACGCGTCAGTGGCATCACCCGCACGCCGCGTCGTTCCGTTCCCGTCTCCCAAACCCGTTGGCCTTCGATGATGGTGATGCAAATTGCAAGTGCTTACTGGTACAGGGCTACAGCGACACAAACGGTACGGGGCGCTGCGTACAAGCGAAACCAACATGTGGGGCCAGGCAATGCCTGTTGTTTCCTTGGTCCCACATGTCAGCCAGTTGGTTGGGCATCCCGTCCGGAAGTGACGGCGTTATTAATAAACGTGCAGGTGGTTGTGCTTGTGCGGGGCGCGCGCTCGCAGATGGATCCGCAGCTCGCGTTGCGTGTGGCAGCGCCAACTCAGCCAGCGAGCGCCACACCGCGCCGCCCAGCCGGCCACTCGGCCAGAGCATAATAGTATAGTAATAATGAATAATCTCCTTACCCCTTTTGCTCCTCTCACACTGGGCTTCTTTGCGTACAAGACCACGGTACTTTGCCAACAATCATCAAGGAATCCCCTCAGGCCTCAGGGGCATATCGCTTTCCGTCATCATACCAAGCACGCTCTCTTTTTGTTGCGTCCTCGATCTATTCATCCAGGGCGGCTGGTGTTACGAAAACAAGCGGCCGTGGCTAGAAATTCTTGCACCTTACACGAGGAAACCAATACTGCTATGAGTAATCCATGTAGTACTGTACCTCTACGTTATTAGAACATTGTCCCTTTCATTTTTTTTTTCCATTTTGATGTGCTATATGCTACGCTTGTGCCCGGTAAGTAATAATAAGAGACGTGCTTTTGCTAAACTTTACGTGTCACGATGGTACAAAAAACTTCTTCTTGTGTACTCCAAAACCCACTTCTTTGTTTGTGAGTTGTGACCAATAAATGAGCAACAAAGTCCCTTGCGACTAAATAAACTTACTTGCAATTTCTAAAAAAAGATAATTCACATAAGCAAGGGGAAAATGATAAACATAGAATTCTAATAAAAGAGTAAATGTTACAATGTAATGAAGCCAAAACATCATAATGTGACTCGAGCTCTACTTCGACATGTATTCCAACTTGCTCATCATCTTCTCGTGACCTAATGCTGTCGCATTGCTTCCCTTTTCTATCTTGTATCTTTCTACTCTTATTATCAAATCCTCTATTACGTGCTTCCCACGCTAATAATATGCCACCAACGACACGTGGCACCTTAGCATGCTACGCTACACTTCACTATTATTGTCGTCGAGTAAACTTGGCTCCTTAGACGATTTTCCCTATTTTGGAAAGATTCTATAACTCTAAAACCTAATCATCAAAATTAAAATCATCCTTACCATGAAACTTAGACTACAATATTTTTAAGAAAAAAAGTCTAAAACAAAGAATAGAAAAACAAAGAGACAGCTGCTGAGTGCAACTCACCGTCCATCCAATGATCTACGTCAACATCAAGAGCACGCACCGGTAAAAAAGAAATGAGAGTATGCATCGTCTCTTCTAAAATCGCAGAAGCAAAAAGAAAATGACAACAACACTGAAATACGAAATGACCGTCAAGCCCTCAACGCACACGCCCTCAATATTTATTCATCACCAACACCCACTATTCCATTTATTTTTCCTTTCCCCCACACTTTCATCGCCGAGCCGAGGACGAGCCGACGCACCTCCCTCTCGTCTCGTCTCCTCGCCTCCTCCCTCCCCCCTCACCACGTCCCACACGCTCCTCTCTACGCCGCAGCCCGCCGCCGCCAAGGGTTGCTCCCGCATCCGAGCGCGTCGCAGCCACGCCGCCCACGGCCATGGTGATCTCGGCGGAGCCGCCCCCGCCGCCTCCCCCGGATCCCGTCGCCTCCGACGCCGCGGCAGTGGAGGCGGCGGCCGCGGCCACGTCGAACGCCCGCCAGGCCGCCGCGTTCTCCGCGTTCCCGTCGCTCAAGACGTGGGGGAGCCACCGGGCCCTGCGCTGCGCCCACGTAAACCGCGCCGGCGACGCCACCGCCACCGCGAGGCGCTCCCCTGGGAAGCTCGCCGTGGTCGAGGAGAAGGCGGCGCTGAGCCATCACCACGAGGTGGAAGCAGGGAGCAGCGACGCCGCCGACGCGGACCACGTGGCGGCGGCGGAGGCGGAGGCCGCCGCCCCCGCCTTGCCACCGTGGAAGCTGCGCACCCGGCGGCGCCCCAAGCCCAAGGTGGCGGCGCCGTCCGCGAGCATGTCGCCGCCGCCGCCGCACGAGCGGAGGCCGTCGCGGGCCTGCGCGGAGGCCCTGGACCGGGCGCGGTTCTCCGTGACGCTCACGAGCGAGGAGATCGAGGAGGACATCTACGCCGTGACGGGCGCGCGGCCGCGCCGCCGCCCTAGGCGGCGGCCTCGCCCCGTGCAGAAGCAGCTCGATGTGAGTCCCCGCTCCCTCCTCCCTCCGGCCTCCTCCGCTCCGTCCCTTTGCCCTGTTCCAGGGACCCGTTTGTAATTTCGTAAAATCTTGCGTCCCCAGATGCTATTCCCCGGCTCGTGGCTGTCGGAGATCACCGCCGAGACCTACCGGGTGCCGGACGACCGGTGAGAGACTGCGTCGTCGCCGGCCCATGAATCAAGCACCGTGGAGCCGTCGTCGTCCCGTCGACGAGGACGCAGGAACCCTGAAGAAAGGCAAATTGGCCAATCACAATCCGGTGCTGTTCATTCTTTCTTTAACTCGTCTTCTGCTGGTGATGTTAATGAGCTAATCAGCTGCTAGTAGCTATCAGTAATTGTTAATTGATTGAATAGGATGCTAGTAGCAGTCGCAGGAAGCAGCAAGTGACTGTAGTATCAGCTTGTTATCTTCTTTAGCATAAGTACGTAAGGGATAGTTTGGTAACTTTTGTTTGGTGCGTGCTGGTTTGCCCTCGATGGTACGGTACCTTTGTTACCATCTGGATTCTATCTAAAATGCTAATGCTAATCTTTCTCCTCACACATGGATGTTTCGTGCCCATGAAGTTGCAACGTTGCATGCGCAAAATTGGCGAAAACTGACTCATACTTGCTATATATGTTCATTCATCTGTGATGTTGATGCTCCTACATTGATTCGTAGTTTCCTGTAGTTTTGCTGGAGATGATTAATACGACGTCCTGTTCGTTTGGGCTGGTTTGGCTTATAAGCCATGGCTGAAAGTACAATTGGCTAATTTGGTGTGAGAGAAAAATACCGTTCGTTGAATGATAAGTCGTGGCTTATAAACCAAATACGACCACGATTAGGCTCATGACAGCGGTGGTTTTTGGTCACATACCGGGTGAGGTTTTACCGGCAACGGCTAGGGTGGTATGGGTTACGTTGCTGACGGGCCAGCCACATGGTCAGTGACGCAAGGCACGGCCCCTTTGAGCACGAGGAGTTCACGGCCGTTCGGTTGACACGCGGGCCCGACCAGCGCCGGGAACCGAACAGTTTGGAGAAAAACCTGGCGCCGCTCGCCCAGTGGCCAGTGGGCAGGGCCTTTTCGTTGCCTGTTTGTTTTTAGCACCCGGGGAGGGCCCGCGCGTCAGGGAGGCAGAGTTAGTTGACACATACTCCTAATCCGATCCATGGTGGTGGTCCCGGCCGTGGACCGTCCAAGCCTCTCCGGTTTGTACGCTTGCTCTCGGCCGTGCGCCGCACCCCCCCCCCCCCCCCCCCCCTGGCCGGTCCATGGGCCGGGTCCACGCGCCCCCCATGCGATTGCGGTGGCGGTTACGTCGTGCGGGCGGGGGGCTGTCATGTGTTAAACGAGCTGTTAATTATAAGATAAGAAGTTGTTTTGGGTTGGGCGTCTTTTTTGTCAAGAAAAAGTTATTTTGGGTTGGGTGGCCACGGTTTTGGACCAAACTGTTCGTGAACTTGCTGGCCATCACTTGTGGAGTGGTGGTGAGGAGTTCCATGTACCCTTGAATGATGGCCCGTGATCGATCCTCCGCCGCCGTCCGATCAGCGGTGCACCGTGCACGGTTCCGGTCGTACGGTGCACCTACCTGGTCTGAAAGCTCTGGACCACTTGCACGCAGATGTGGTTGGACGACCTTGGGACATCATGCCTGATGCCTAGGCGTATATAGAGGAGGAGGAGGATCCTTGTTACCCCGCTCTGCCCAGCAACCGCTTGCTCCCTTTCGGCCTTTCGGGAGTGCTGTGCCTCCCTGCACTTGCGACCTTGGCCAGAGTACGAACAGAAGTCTACCGGGCAGTCTGGCTGTCAGGTTTCTTTCTTCTCAGGCAAGGCAATTTACAGCGCTGAATACCACTTGGGTCTTGGCTGTGAATGCCACTTGGGTCTTGTAGTAGCAGTACGACCGCAGGGTGCGTGGTTGACCTTCACATCCACAGTTCTACTGTTGCGCTTTTTTTTTAATATATACAGACAGAAAAGTCTGCTTCTATGCAAAACCTTTGTTGTACTATAATCCAGCTGAAGGAAAGGAAGGCCAAGATGGTTGAGTATGCACGGCAAAGTGCATACATTTTTTTTTAATCTGTTCGGCTGGTATTAAAGCTGACTGATAAGTCGGCTGAGACTGTTTTATTATAAAAGAAAAATATTATAGCAGCTAATAAGCCAGCTAATAAGTTTAGACGAACGGACCTCGGTTCAGAGACAGACCGACCGAGATGACCCTAAGCCCTTGTTTAGTTCCATGAATTTGGATTTTGGAGCTACTGTAGCACGTTCGTTTTTATTTGACAAATAGTGTTCAAACATGGACTAATTAGGCTCAAAACGTTCGTCTCGCAATTTCTCACCAAACTGTGCAATTAGTTTTTCTTTTCGTCTACATTTAATGCTCCATGCATGGGCCGCAAACATTCGATGCGACAGGTACTGTAGCAACTTTTTGGAAATTGGGGTGGAACTAAACAAGGGCTAAGTATGGATTTCGGAGACGACGGCACGTGCTAAACTCCGTCTCGTTCCATGTTGTACCGACGGTACCGTGGCGGCGGGCTGACAGATTTATATATTACTATTACACGTTGATTGGAGAGAGAGTGAGTAATCAAGCGGACATGGTCAACACGCTGGGTCGGGTTGGAGCAGCGGCGGATCCAGAAAATATTTTAGGAGGGCTGAACAACACTGCTGTTTGATCTTAAGTCTCAGCACCCCCTACACTATAGAACTTTATCTAAAAATTCATGGGGGTTCTACAGGGGTTCTACTGCTCCGGTATGGATAGGGGGGCTCGAGCCCCCCGCCCCACCGTTGGATCCGCCCCTGGGTCGGAGTGCAGGCATGCTCGCGTGTCGCGTCGCTCGTCAGCCAGCCACGGTCCAGGACAAGAGAGCTCCGGCCTCCGGGCCACTCAGCTACTCCTGGCCCGCTCGCCGCGTCTGGAAATTTGGAAAATACCGGACCCCGGACAGCGCCGTTACCGTCCTCTCGTGTACGGAAGGTGGATGAAAACGGATACGGATATCATCGATATTATATTTGTTTTTATATTTTTTTGAATTTGGATTCGAATGCAGATAGTGTTAATCATGCCGAATAGAATACGATTGGATATCAACATTATAAATATGCGATTTGAGTATTCGGATACGGATACGGTATCGGATGTTGAATATCCGGACTCGAATACGAATAAATTTGAACCCCTCTAAATAAATTCGGTCTCGAATACGGTCAGAAAATATCCGTACATTTTTCATCTTAAAAAACAACACAAACGAGCGTTTGTCCAGGTTCAAAGCTAGTTATGCTTTTTTTTTTTTTGAACGGAGAGAGTAGTATCTAGAAAACAGTAATGTGCTAACCTTGTACTTCCCTTCTCGGCCTGGCCGGCAGGCCACAGGGGTGTCGTCGTCTATATATATGTTGGGTCCAATGATGAATCAGTCATTTGCAGCAAGCATGATCAAACCTGCTGTACGGGCTTCTGGCTTCCCCGAACCGGCATATGGCTCAGCTATTATGCTTTACATAATACTATATGAGTAGTTTTCTCAAGGTCCGGATCAGTTTTACAGGTGTATATGCCAAGGGCATGTTTAGTTCATCCAAAATACCAACTTTGACACTATGCAAAAAAAAGATTCTCCGTCACATCAAACTTGCGGTACATGCATGGAATACTAAATGTTGACGAAATAAAAAACTAATTATACAGTTTGGTTGTACTTTGCGAGACGAACATTTTAAGCCTAATTAGTCAACGTTTGGACAATTATTACCAAATAAAAACGAAATGCTTCGCTACAGTTGACTCGGCGGCGCCGAATTCGGACGCAAGTGAGGGCCAAGGGCGGTTAGTAAGGGCATGGCCACCATGTCCGAGTAGGCAAGGACGAGAAAATGTTTTCAGCAATCATTCTTTTGGCCGAGGGGTGAAAAGCTGGGACCACCATTTTAATTCACTGTCGTTCCAAAAAAGAAAAGGTTCTGACATCTGAATTTGTTTGATTGGATAAACTTGAGTCGAGTCAATCACCTTACACACCCTACCTCTAATCGACCAAGTAGGCGAGTACCACCCCCCCCCCCCCCCCCCCCCCCCCCCCCCCCCACACCCCACACCCCACCACCACCACTCCCCAAGGCTCATGCATATACCACGATCACATCATTATCCTGTCATTTCCGTCCTTTTTCATTACGTCGGCAAAGAAGCTTTGCTCGAGTGACGATACCTGCGTCACACGTTTCTGATTGAAGAAAAAGAAGGCGTGAAAGAAAAAAAAGAAAAAACCACGTTGCGTCCACAAACACAGGCCATGCAGGTTTCGAGCCAGGTATGTTACTGACCAGGTGAGCTGGAGCTGGAGTTCTGTACCCAATAGCTATCATCGTAGTTCGTAGGTCTCACTCTCAGCTGTCGGCACTCAGCAGCCAAGTCGTGGTGCGCCTCGGGTTCCACACACGGACCGTGTCATCTGCCATGTAAGATTCCTCTTAAATACACCAGCGGAGCGGTTTTTAGCCCTGTTGCATCCCGTCGGACGAAACACGGGAGCAGCATAGCATAGCTGATCAGTGATCACTGATCTGATCACCTGAACGGCTGAACGTGCAGGCTGCAGGTAGACATTACGCCACCACGGGAATTTAGGGCGTAGAAGAAACAATCGAGGGTTGGAAGACGATGGAGTAGTGGCGTGTGGAATCAAGGGAAATGCTTCTACTAGTACGAGTTCAGTTGAAGATGGATGGATGAGTTCGCTTTGACCTTTTCGTTTCCTTCGCTTGCTCTGCTTTCCTTGTGCGGGCAGGTTTGTTGCCTTCTCAAGGCTACGCCATCGTGGAGCTTTTTAGCCAGGGGCGAAGGTATGTAGTGTGTAGGGGTGCAAATACACCCCAAGAAAACAAAAACAGTAAGTTTGATTAAAATTCCTATATGCATCCCTTACAAGACATGTCTATGCACCTCTCTAATTTTCTCTAGCTTTGCCATTGTTTTCAACAGTGCGAGTTGACACAAGGTCATGGTTGAATGATCTTGCCCTGTTCGCTTGGATTATAAGCCGTATTTTTTCAGCCAACGAACAATATTTTTCTCTCACAACAAATCAGCCAACAGTACTTTCAGCCATGGCTTATCAGCCAAGCGAACATGACACTTTATTATACACTTGTACAGTAATCTCACTTGTGCACGGAAATGGCATGATTTTGAATATCAGTGGATGGACATAGTTGACATCAAGTGCAACTTTCCCACTTCCTTATATTAGCGAGGAGTGGTAGGCGCAGTTTTTGTACTTTCCTTATATTAGCGAGGGAGTGGCAAGAACACCGCCAAACGAAGAAGACGAGCACAACATAGGGTGGTGAAGGCAAGTGTGTGAATGGGTGGGGAGACGGGATGGATATAGGAAATTATAGGAACAAGAGACTAACATGAGGCATCTTGGTACTCTATCTGTTTTAAAATATAGGTCATTTTATTTTTGTCATAACCCAAACTTCTATAACTACAACTAAGAAAAATTCACTGACATCTACAGTCAAGTCAGTTCCATTTAATTTGTATGGATAGTTCTTTTACATGGTATTGTATATGTTAATGTATTTTGAGTAAAACACTTGGGTGGTTCCCAAACTTGTCTCATGGTGTTATACAGGTACTGAATTCTCAAAATGTAATTTCAAGTCTCTAAACTCGTGTCGGGGTGTTATCTAGGTCCTAAACTCTCAAAATATGAATTTTTAGGTCCCTGAACTTGTCACACAGTGTCATCCATGTCCAAACGGTGTCCGACTTGTTTTGGACCTTAATGTGGTATGCCATGATAGATCTCTCATAGCTCAGGTCTTGACTAGTGGGTCTTACATGAGGATAGGGCACACATAAGGCCCTCTGAGATGACATGGTGGACAGGTGCCCATGTCAAGGATGATGAGTGATTGTTAATGTGAAATGATCAAGCTTTAGATGAGTCTCCATAATTGTTTTGAGAAGCATTGACAAGCAATGGATGAAGCTAGACCGGACGTAGTGAATTACATAAAGGGAATGGCATGAAAGGATATGGACAAGATGCTAATTCCTAACTCATTGCAAGTTGGACTATGTGCAGTCTAGTTGAGAGTTTCAATAACTGGATTAACAATTATAAGGCAATGAACTTGGATGATTTGATGGATAAAATCAGACAACTCCTAATGGGGAAGTGGGATACAAGGAGGACAATAACAAAAGAATTTGAAGGATTCCCACGCATGGAGAAGAGGTTAAAGGAGAAGAGTTCCAATTTGGAGATGGATGTGACTAGATGCTTAGATACTGTTGCGCAGAAGTTGTGTGAAGGGGAGCAATGGCTTCAAGTGGGTGGTCAACCTACAAGACAAAGGGCTTGCTTGGTTCATTTCCAAATTTACTAAGCCAAGAATTTGATGAGCCATGATTTTGGTTAGTATTTGGTTGGCTATGAAAACTTACCAACTTCTCACAATTAGCTTGCTAAATCTTTGGCAACTTTTTTTTTTTGCCCAAGTTCTGGCTGTCAAATCTTTGGCACGACAAATTTTGATCACGAGTCAAACAGGTCTAGGATTCGGATAGCCTAGCAGTTTAGCCCACAACTAAAAGAGCCCAGCTCAACATGACTCGCCTCCTTCAGGGCTTCAGGCCCATTGGCATTCTACTCTCCCTTTCAGTCCGACCCGTACTTCTGTGCTTCCGGCCTTACTCGGACTCACTGATCGATTTTTTTTTTCATGTTCCTCCTTCCAAATTTCATTCCTCATCAGAAAAAAAAAAGAAACAAAAAGCTAAATCAAATCCTCTGGCCTCCGCGTTTCCTATCGTTTGGGTTCGGGGCCGGTGCCGTCGCCGCCTCCTCTGGACCGCTCGGCCGCCCCTTCGCCATGTCGTTGCTCGCCACGGCCACTCCCACCACTTCCTCCCACTTCCCCGCACCCCCTCTCTCCCTTCCACATGCCCCGCAGGAACCTCACCGCCCCAGTCCACCGCATCCGCCGTTCGCGGCTGTTGACCGTCGTCGCCTCCGTCCCCGACCCCGCGGCGGGGCCTGTGGAATACACGCCTTGGCTCTTCGCCGGCCTCGGCAACCCAGGCAACAAGTACTACGGCACGCGGCACAATGTTAGAACCGTTGCCACCCTTGTTCGTTCGTATTCCCATTTCCCGCAACTTCGGTATGGTGGTTCTCACTTCTCGCTCTCCTCCGTTCCCTTGTGCGCGTGCTCGTGTCATTGATTAGGTGGGGTTTGAGATGGTAGGATCGCATCGCGGGGGAGGAGGGGATCACGATGAACACAATCCAGTCCAAGTCGCTGCTGGGAATTGGTAACTAAAACCCTTATCACCTGGATTGTGTGTGCTTAGGTTGTACGTTCCTTCTTTATGCCTGTGTTCTATCTTTAGTTTCCTTACCGCATAATTTGGGGATTGACAGTGATGAAGGAAACATATGTATTGCAATCATTTTGCCATGCTGGTGAGCATTGTATTGGTATAATTGGACATCAATCTCGGTTGTACTCTTTGTGTAGTTGTCTATTTCAGTTGCTGCAAGTCAGCAACTTTAACTTAGATTTGAGCTGGAGTGTAGTGGTTGGAGGGATGAATCTGTGGAGATTTCTCCATGTACCTCTACTCAGCCAACCATTAGGTTGACAAGTTTTATTATTTGATTTCTCTGTAGAAACTTGTTTTGTGCAAGTTTTAGCAAAATGAACTTCAAGTTATTATTATTTGGTTAGATCGTATATAATGAACAAATTGCTTGGTGATATAAACTAAAAGTTTATTAAAAATGACAAATATAATGTTGGTCCAGAGAAAACGAGATATCTTTTTCTCATGTTCATTGCCATTTGGTTTCCATTATTGTTATATTCAATCCAGTGAGAAGCCGTGCAGTTTACTTAGTCCTTATTGTACTGCCAAGACCATCACAGGAAATGCCCTGATGTACTGGTTGAAATTTAAAACTTGGTCTGTCGATTCATCCCATCAGAAAAGTACAATATAGAGATTTTAGGTATGCATAATGGCGTCTGTGCGATGTATTTCAAAATGAAATAAAGCTATCTTCATAGATGTATGGCCAGTCCCGGAACATTTTCTTGTTGGAAGGATAAGTACAATTTGCAGGCTGTTTGACTGTAACTTTCACAATTGTGTATTCATGTTATTAATTTGTTTAACCCATCATTGGGTTGGATTTTAGTGCAGGTTCAATTGGTGATGTGCCAGTCTTGGTAGTAAAACCGCAATCATACATGAACTACAGTGGAGAGGCAGTGAGTTATTCTTAGTCTTTCTAGATGACATTATTAGCTTGTGAAATGTAAGGGGCAATGATGTTCTTTTTTTGATAAGGGGGCAATGATGTTTTAGTTACTTAAATAAATGCTTCTATGGGAGATTGATTACTTGTGGGGATAGTTGCATTCCTTACTGCTTAAACTTGCAATATATTTACATTCATTTCATTCTTTTTTGGTATTTGTAACCTTTGAGAAAGTAGTGGATACAACATGAGCACAATTGTGAACTTGTTTATTTTTTTGGGTAAAGGAGTGGACATTTGATGCCTGTTGATACGAAATACTGCCTGTTAGGAGTATTAATATGAAGTGCACAACAGGCAAATTGGCTCTTTATATATTGGATTGAAGTTGAGGTTTAGCTTATTCCATTGTATGGATATATTATTCATTAATGAGAAATCATTTGTATAGTTAGTTTGGTTGAATGCACAGTACAGAAAAAGCATGGCTATTATGTTGATAATCTTATGATTTCATCCTGACTTGCCTACACATACAATTTCTCGTTTCCCTCATTCTTGCAATCTTGCTAAAGCATCAGCACTTCATGTCTTGCAATGTGCTACTAGAAAATGTCAAGACCAGTTGAGATCTGTTATCATTTATAATGAGTTTACAGTTAACTATCCTAACCTGATCTGTTGTCATGTGAAGATTGGACCTCTTGCAGCCTATTATCAAGTACCATTGCGACACATCCTCTTGGTACTCATCATCAGTGTTCTTTTGATGGTCTGCAGCTTTCAGTTATTATCATAAATTCAAAAGTTGACTGCTGCAAGTTCCTTTATTTTTCAGATTTATGATGATATGAGCCTGCCCAATGGTGTACTACGGCTTCAAAAGAAAGGTGGCCATGGTCGCCACAACGGGTAGTCTTTAGATTTTCAAATCATTTGACCAATTCATATAGGCTACCTTATTAGTCAAAACTCAAAAGAAACATGCTGTTGTCATTCACATACAGAACACATAAGATTTGGTTAGCCACGTCATTTAGTGACACTCTTTGGTAAGAGATCAAGAAGAACCAAGTTGAGACATAATTTAATGCACTAATAATTGGCCTGATGTATTTGCCGAATGTAACACATAGATTTACTTGCCAAATACTCAAATGTAAGCTGCAATACTTATCTTAATATTAATATTGGAACCTGTATGATCTGATAGATAATTTGTGTAGAGATGTTTATTTGGACTCTGAAGAACTAATAATTCAGTATTGTATCAAACTCTGGTACTTGAATATGTGGGTGCATCGCTTATGTAACAGTCTTGAGTTTCTCTACTCAAGATTAATTTAATTGATTGTCATGGAACTTCATAATTTTGTCATTTTGTGATTGGAATGCTATAATTTACTTATGGACATAATACCTTTGAAGTAGCTGTCTCTATGATCACCATAGTATACATTCATTACCTTCACAAAAACATTTTTTCTTGAAACAGGCTACAGAATGTGATTGAGAATTTGGATGGTCGCAGAGAATTTCCTCGTTTATCTATAGGTACACTACTATATTCGTGTCCTGACTCTTCTATGCTTGATGGAAAGTTCATGACATTTTGTTGCTGGCTGCTGGAGTATAGGCATTGGTAGCCCACCTGGAAAAATGGATCCACGAGCTTTCCTTCTGCAGAAGTTCAGTTCAGAGGAACGAGTCCAGGTATTGCCTTTGCTACATTTTTGTTTATTCTAAAGAAGATAGGACAAAATTTAAAACCATCTTCTGTTTATCTTCACTCGGCTCCAGCAAAAGAACTTCCACCATTTGGCTGAGCTATCATAGTTGGTGTATATAAATGTTGGCTATAGGCAATGCTAAACGTTGGCAGTAAACATATCTTCTATACAGAGAACAAGGACTTGGTTCCATGTTGGATAGACTCCACTGTTTGGATTAGTGCTGCAAGAGTCATTAGCGCAGAGCACTATCCTAATTTACATGTGCCAACAATACAAAAAAAAAAAGACCTACGGGGGTAAGACAGTGCCGGGACATTTTGCTAAGAAGACCTTCTCCATAGGTCAACAAAACCCTTGAACCCTGGCCCACCCATACACAGCGGCACCATAGCCCATGTGAGAACAACCACGACCTTGGGCCAGACCTTATACCTGTGCTTTGGTGTGGGACAGACGAGGAGATTTTTTTTAACCCCAGCTTGAAATTTGCTCGCACGGGGAGTCGAACCCAGGATCTGAGGAGTGCTACTAGAGCCACCTAACCAACTCAGCTAGAGGCCTGTCCGCAACAATACCAAATCAAACTGCTGTTAATAAGTGTGTGTGTGTGTGTGTGTATGGTGGTGGTGGGGGGGGGGGGGGGGGTTGCAAAGTTGGTTTTGGAAAAGAGAATATTAGGATTCTCAAACTTTACTTTATCACCCTAGGATAAATGTTGTTTGCTTAAGCCTCGAGTTACTCATTCTGTAGTGGTGCACCCTTTTTTAGTATGAACTATGTGATATAGCTGCTCTTGGATAGTTGATTTAAACCTGCTTTATAATTTTGATGAAGATCGACGCTGCTCTGGAGCAAGGGGTGGACGCTGTGAGAACCCTTGTGCTTAAGGGTTTTAGTGGGAGTACTGAAAGATTCAACCTTGTGCAGAAGTACAAGTTCCACAGGGTTTGAATGCTTGAGGATCCGTGAAATGGTTGGGTTTACTTCTGCAAGAAACCTGATACGCACCAATATCATTTGAAGTGTTGGATGTGGTGATTTGCAGTTTTGAACTACGCACGCAAGTGTACTTAGTTTCTTCCAAAAGGCTCCTGCAGTTTTGGGGATATTAAGTATTCATCAGTGTGTACATAAGGTAGTATTTTATCCATATTTTTCCTAACGAGAACATATGATTGACTGAAACTGGAATATATAGTAGGCTAATTGTGATCAAGGCCCTGTAAAAATATTCATTTTTTATGTAAGTTGATGATAAGGCATTTGAGTTTGATGTAAAATATGAAATATAGACCATTTTGATTCTCCCATTTTCTAACTCTGGTTTTATCCTTGGAAATACATACCATCTGTCCTTGTTGGTTCGGATAGTTTCCCAGCAAAGAGATAACATATCTATATTTTTTTATCTCAGTCCGTACAACTCGTTTTCATCAACTTGATGTGGTAAAGTTGTTTAGTAGTGTGACATGTTATGGTTAGAGATGTCGAAACCTCTACGTTATGTCGTCCTTTAGAAAACTATTTTAGGAGATCCCCAGAACGTCTTTGATAAGGACATGAAAGTGAAATATAATTATTATTTTCTTATTCTTCTGGTATGCCAGTCTGAACATTTCTGGCAAAGGATTGAAAACTTGTGTGTTACTATTTAAAAGGCAGTATAACTTCTTGCATCTGTTAACCTGTACTACCATCTAGAAGAACCAGAGTGAAGTGCTGCGGTGATTCAGCTTGAATAGGTTTTCTCATGGTTAAACGCTACCTACAACAATCTTGCAATCAATTTATAGATTAACTTTTTAAACTAGGTCTTGAATTGTCTTGGATAATCTAAGGTGGTGAAATCTGTTAGACTTTTATGTCCTCTGACAGAATTGTTGGACTTCCTAGTTGATAGAGCAAATGGTGGAGATAATAATTGGATCACCTTTAGATCTCATGCCTGGTTTACCTATACCTAAACTTATGTATATGGCTATGTGCTTATCTTCTATTAAATGCTAACAGAATATACTGGAAATTAGTTGAGTAGCTCTTGACCTGGGACCATATACTTTTACTGTCATGAGTCATAAACAGGAACATGCTTAGGTGTGAATTAGCACATGATAAGTAGCGTGGAGCAGTGGAGCAATACATAATACTAGGTCGTTTTTGTAGGGCATTTGTTAATCATACTAGGTTTGGTTTGTATTTAGATTGCGGGGTCTGATTTTCCTAGTGGTATGTTACCCATTTGAATAACTTTTTACGCTCTTCTAATTGTCACTTTATTTCGTATTGTTATTGAAGTTATATCTTGTTGTCATGTTATGTTAATGCATCTTTTCTTGAACCTTATGAAATGAAATACATGATTTATAATTTCTGTACATGAACTTACAAATTTGTCATTTCTGTACATGAACTTACAAATACAGAAGCTCAGAAAGTAAAGATGTAATGGGCTAATGGCTATAAACTCTTTGTTGATACTCGATACAGAGATGCAAAATATGTTTGAATCGCTATTATATATTTCTTTGAAAGATCTGCTTTCAGCAACAGTTTGCGAGGTGTTTTTGTCCTTTTCCTCAATCTTCTCCCATACCAGCACTAGGGACTAATATGTATTCGTGGAAGAGCTGTCAGACAACTTCACGAGGGAGGGAGGAGTTTGAGTAAATGAATCCACTGTGATCTGTACCCACAGAAGAGTTAACAAAATGAAATGGAAAGTAACTTACTCTGAGTTCTCTGATTAAAGCTTTTCTACTAGACATCCAAGTGCAAATAAGGAAAACTAGTCTGAGTGCTTACTGACTATAATCTGTAAAAGCCAGAGATAACTTGTGCTGTAATGTCCAAATAACAGTAAGGTGGCTTGTTAATACATCAAACCAGATATGATGTTTGTCAAAGGCTTAGTTTTGACTTTAGTTTCAAGACCTAAAAACATCTAATAACCTCACTTCCACTACTTTTTGCTGTTAAAAACTTGTGCCTAGTTCTTTTCAAATTGCCAAGTGGGCTCTAAAGTTTTAAAGATTACATTTATAAAGCTCTTTCTTCCACCATCATGTTATCTAAACTCTTCGCTAATCCCTTTCTTAAAGGCATAACACAATGAGGGCGTGAAGTAATCATACATCTCCATCTGTTGATCACTCGCATACAGCGGTGTAGTAGTTTTTTCCAAGTGTCGCAATCGTAGCTGTATTAGCTTATTCAATGCTTTATACTGGATCCCTGTGTTCTAAATTATTCTCTGTGCTATTTAGCTTTATACATTCTAGGCACGATTTTGGTCTAGGTGTTTCTTTAATCACTTGTTGCATAGTTAAGTATACTGGGGAATCATTTCACATGACTTTAAGTGAAATCCACCCAATCTCAAGTGCTTGATTTTATGCAGTAGGTAATGTCACTTGGAGTAATAGAATATAGTTTATAGTCCTTGCCCACATTGCTTGGGTTTGTTAACTAGCTTTCAAACTTGCAGCATGTTCGTTTGACTGTGGCTTGTCGTAAACGATCGTAAATTTTCAGTCGGAATAGTATTTTTCTCTCACACAAATCAGCCAGCGGTACTTCTTCACGAACCAGCAACAATACGAACCAGCCAACCGAACAGGCTGTTGTTCTGCAGGAAGACACCAGGCTCAATTATTAAGGCAACCTATTGTTTATTATCCTATGGTGGCCCCAAAACCACTTACGGGGAAAATAAAGAGATATTGCGCCCTGTTCGCTTGGGTTATAAGCCGTACTTTTTTAGTCAACGAATAGTATTTTTTTCTCACAATAAATCAGTCAACAGTACTTTCAGCCATGTCTTATCAGCCAAACGAACAGGGCAATGGTTGCTGAATATTGACTTTTTTTTTATTTTTAGCCCTTTTTTTTAAAGTTTCTCATAAATAGACCCCTCGAGGAAATATTTCAGAATATAGACCCTTAGCTCGGCGCCATTGATGCTGGCGCCGAGCTAACACATCGTCCCTAGCGCCGAGCTTCTAGGCTCGAAGCGAACGTGAAAGGTGACATGGCAGGAAGCTCGGCGCCAGAGTGACTGGCATCGAGCCTTTATTTTAACCCCGGCCCAACCTTCCTGCCCGAGCGTTCTTCCTCTTCTTTCTTCTCCCTCTCGGACTTTTTCTCTCCCCACTTCACCCTACCTCACGAATCGGCATATTGGACCTTGGAAACTTTGATTTGATCCGTAGATCTATAAGAGCAAGGTATCCTCGCTCTCCTCCTAGTTTTTTTTCGCATCGATTCAGTATATATTAGTCGGATTTTTAAACTTAAGAATCGCCATCACTTAGATTTTCATTCTATCCCTTAATATATGTATTATACAACCGTAGGATGATGTCAAGGCATGAAAAAGCTAGCAAACCTAGGCGCATGTAGTTATGTTATGAGTTCATTGTTGTCCATCAAATGGAAAACCCTAGGTTTAGGGTTTAATGTTAATTGCTTTCGGTTCTTAGAACGAAAATGGTTGTATTGTAGTTATGGTTCGCATTGACAATTATTTGTGATGTTTTGAGTTTTGTTTGTTAAATTACATCCGTTTTGTTAGATACAAGAAATGTTTCGGGAGGAGTTTTGGCGAAAACGGGGTCGTCCTCGAGAATTATACCCCGACGCGTCTAGCAAAGATGCCCCCGTCCCTCCTGACCTCCCTGTCCCTAACTGTGACTGTGGTTTCCCGGCCCATATTTTTCAATCGAAACATCCGGACACAGCGGCGCGTTGCTTCTACACATGTAGTCGTTTTAATGTAAGAAATTATTTCCACTATCATTTTTCTTTATTTGTGTAAGTATGCTACTAATATTTTGTTGGAATCTCGTTGTGTAGGACCATGAGAGATGTTTTTTCTTTCAGTGGATCGATAGTGCAGACAAGTTTGATCCTAGGTAACTCCTTTTCTATGATTGGTTTAGAGGGAGACATCCATGTGAGCACTTCAAGCGGTGGGTTCCACCCCCCCTAACCCTCTGCCAATGATGGCTAAGGAGAAGCACCTAGCCGTAGTTAGACGACTCGAGGAACCTCCTCTGTGCGATTGTGGAGATCGAGCTGTGATATACCCTGAGAATACGTTGGAGTTTGTGTGTCCAAACAAGCATGAAGTAAGCGCAAAGTGTATGTGTTGAAATATTGAGCTATATGTGTTCATATACTAATGTCTACTTATTTAGGTGTTTTCAATGACGAAGTGTCGCTTCAAGGAGTGGTTGTATGGTCCTAAGAACCAATGGCCGGAAGGACCGCGAAAGGTTAAGGAAAAGAAGAAATAAAGGATAATTTACAAAGCATCTGCTGTCATGTGTGAATGTGGTGTTAAATCCAACTATGACCTAGTCCATTCGGAGCTTGGAATATGCCATTATTGCGGCTATATGGTTGAGTATGATGAGGTTAGTTATTTTTGTGGTAAACATGAAATCGTATTTTGTTTCTTTTGCTAAGACATATATGATATAATTTTTTGTTTGAACAGAGCACTAGGAAATACAGGTGGGAATGTTATGATGGTCAAGCTAAGTTCTTGGATGAACTAAAAAAGAGGCAAATAATTGCACGGAAGAGGAGATATAGATCTGACTACGTCAACCTATTCGTTAAATATCATAAAGAAAAGATGCGTGAGTTTGCTAGACAACGCAGTATTTGTAACCCGGTCGATGTTGGGCTTAACAAATGGGGATTGGAGAGACAGATAACGTTAGAGAAGGAGATGACAAGGAATGAGGCAAGGGAAGAGTACAGATGCAAGTCATGAACAAGCATGTTGTTGCATTATGTGCCAGTAAGTGCTTGAAAACATTTTTTTTCGTTGCCTAATTTTAAATGTAATATAATCGCGTTCCTAACTGATTGCATTTTATACATGCAGAGATTGGTTGCAGCGAGGAACATGCCGCAGAGCTGGCTCGTGCAAGGTATGAGGAGAAGAAGTTAGATGAGCATAGATCGCGAGTTGGTCGCACTGTTCAATCACCGATTGTGTTGTCTGATGAGAGGGACGAGAATGAGGACGACACTGGCAGACTGAGTGAGCTCATTGCTCTAGCAGAGGCGGACTTGTAGGCGCAGGAGGTTGAGGACGATACTAGCAGACTGAGCGAGCTCATCGCTCTAGCAGAGGTGGGGTTGCGGACGGAGGAGGCTGAGAAAGACACTGGTAAACTGAACGAGCTCATCGGTCTAGCAGAGGCGGGCTTATAGGCGGAGGAGGATGACGGCGCGTTCTTCACTCAGGCCGCAGCGGCCGCAGATGAAGCAGAGGCCGCTTACTACAGGCGACAGGCAGGTCAGAGCAACGCAGGTGAGCCTAGCCACAACAACAGGGTTGTAGTAGAGGACTGGTTCTTGGATGATGAATTGCTTACTCAATATGTTTCAGACTGAGGATTTGAAAGTGTATTTGCCCCTATGTCTACTATCGGCACGTACTTCTAGTATTATTATGTTGTTTAATGTGGCATAGTATTGAACTTTTCATTATGTGGTTGTTTTCTTTATTTATGGTCTCAATATTCCGCTTAATGTTACGGATGTATTGAAATATGAACACGTGCTGCAAATAAAACCTAACGACGTATGACATTATATAATTTAACACACAAAACACATGAAATGGCATGTGAGAACATGTACCAAACCTGGGTATAGAGTTTTCTTCGACTAAACCTAACATGCCTTAGGTAATTAAACCAAACAACAAACACATAGATGTGACATGTGAATAAGATAAAGTTATCCTAGTAGTATGGCCACATAGTAAATTGTGTTGCACCTTCTCCATAGTAGCCTCCCGTTGTTGTTGATGGTGGCGGCGAGGGTGACGGGGGAGGCCTCTTGTTCTTGTGGTTAGGGCAGGTGCAATACGAATCATTTCGGGGCGGCCGTGGTGGCGCTTGGCGGGCTCGGGGCGCGGGGCGTCCGCGGTGGCACGGCGCGGGCGCGGGCGAGGGCGGCCGGTGGAGGTGCGTGCGCGGGCGCAGGCGAGGGCGGCCGGTGGAGGCGCGTGCGCGGGCGGCGGCGAAGCTCTCTGCTCTGCTAGGGCGAGAGAGAGAGGAAGAGCCGAGGAAGAGAGGGACGGGGTCCATAGGTAATAAAGGCTCGGCGCCAGGGTGACTGGCGCCGAGCTTCCTGCCATGTCACCTTCCACATTCGCTTCGAGCCCAGGAGCTCGGCGGCAGAGACATGTTAGCTAGGCACCAGCATCAATGACGCTGAGCTAAGGGTCCATATTCTGAAATCTTTTCTTCGAGGGTCTATTTATGAGAAACTTTCAAAAAAGGCTAAAAAATAAAAAATTCAGCTGAATATTGTACATATGTTTTTTCTTAGCAGTGAAATGGGTGAGGTCACCGTGGGGATTAAACTACGCTCTAAACTATTGTCATCATGAGCCAAAAAGAAGGATTTTCCTTTGACAGCACAATTTTGTGCGGGCCCCTGCTGGGATTCGGGTGATCTTAAATGCTGCCTACTTTGTGCTTGCAATCAACTAACAAAAATGTTGTAGATGTGACCAGGATCCTTTCTTGAGGTAATACAACAAACTCAACGCAAACTTGAGACCTTAGTGAGGAGCCTAACTTTTAATCAAATCCCAAGTGACGTGCTCTTGTTGCTTATCAGACCTCCATCAAGGTTACTAAGTAGTGATTTTGTTTTTCTTTTCTGTTGTGATTTAATGGCCGGTCACGTGTTATTGCATTAGGTACTTAAGGGTTCTGACTAAGAAGCTTTTTAAGTGCGACACTAAGTTAGCAACATGCTATCTATCTCCTTTTTATTTGCCTTACACACATTAAGAGCATTTGTGCAGTAGTTTTATCAGCATATTCAGAATCAGATCTTCAGAACCAGTTTATCTTGTTTTTACATGGTAACATAATCAACATGAGACATTTTACTTTTCGAATTACAAGATGGTAATACATTCAGCCTGTTCGCTTTTTGGTTTCAGTCAGGGCTTATCAGCCAACCAACAGTGTTTTCCTCTCACAACAAACCAGTACCAGCCGGACTTATCAGCCTAGAAATCAACCAGCGAACAGGCTCATTGTGTCTAAGAAAAATAAAGTATACAATATGCATAGCTAGTTGCAGACACAATATTCTTGACATAAATCGTAGAGTACATATTAAAAATTTCGCATAGAACAACAGTGTGGAAGTAAGTAAGGCTGTAAGGGTAGATGAGCTGTGTACCTTTTGCTCTGAGGACTAAAGAATGCCTAGATGAGGTACACTGCTGCGCAAGGTGGAGACCACTGCAGCAAGGAAAAAGTTATTGTCCCTTGGAGACTAGACCCTAATGTTTAATCAGGAGAACACTGGGATGGTTCACTGACCCTATGTTTGTTTTTGGTCATAGTCTAGGTAGTGGCTAGTGGAAAGATACAAAAAGGAAAACAGATGCACCTAGCATTTGATTCCTACATATTAGAATAGAATCATCATCAAGAAGGGGCATATATATAGCAGCATGGACAGAAAACTGACTAGGGACTCCTATACTACTGGATGGTGGATGCAACGTATCGGATCCAGCATAAATTGCCAATATCTAAACCTAAAGCTCCATGACTAACAAACAATAAAAGCCAAATAATAGTGATTCATTCTTGTATTTGGACTAATTCTGTCATTTTCTTTTCTAGCAATTTATTATTACAATGATTACTTGCATTTGTAAGGATAAAATAATAATAATTTGTATATGATTAGCTGGAAGTGTTATTAGTTTATTACAAGAACCTGATTTTTGGATTAGTACAGATTCCGTATCCAGGGTACCCATACCATTACTGAATCTATCATGTTGCAAATTGCAATGTTTCAAAAATCCATAAAAAGATCGTGTATGTAGTACACATAAATTTAAATATATATGCAATTAATTCAGTTTGAAATTTGACCTAGATGTTATCAAAAAAATCGACAAGCAGTCAATCTGACACTATTCGTATGTGTTGTCAGTAACAACTTGTGTCTTTTTTAATGTCAATATCAGAGATATATTTGAGATTTGATTTTTGCTGGTTTATTTAACTTTATGTGCACAACATACATGATTTTGTGACGAGTTTTCGGAATTCACAACTTCTTGTGTTAACTATATGTTGGCTAAAGGGGATGCCCAAACCCCAAGGCATCAATGAATTAGTGTTTTGGATTAGGACCATGTGCCTGTGTAGCTTGCTTCGTGACAATTTAATTGGTATATCAGAATAGGCAGATATGCATATAAATAGTTCAATAAATTACTTTGCAACTACATGTACTAGTTTTCGTTGCACTGATTCACTTTTTCTAATTAATATCTTTTGAAAAATTTCTGTTAATATCTATGTGGATTTTTTAGTATTTGATGACTAATTATATATTAAAAGATAATATGCTTGAAACTCAAAAGATAATGCTTGTATATATAATGCTGGCTGGTTAGAGTGCATGTTAGATTCCTGGAGGACATAAACTAATGAATAACTGTCCTTCAGAACTTGTATATATTAAAAGAAAAGACCATGT
Organism: Miscanthus floridulus; assembly: GCF_019320115.1. Lineage (NCBI taxonomy): Eukaryota > Viridiplantae > Streptophyta > Magnoliopsida > Poales > Poaceae > Miscanthus > Miscanthus floridulus. Next base: position 19,647,627 of record NC_089584.1, on the reverse strand, counting down.
GCTTTGCTTCAAATTGCAGCCTGTGAGGAAAGCAAGTGTGATCCCTTAACTGCCAACCACTCAAGCTTCTGTAAGACAATTTCTCCTGGGATCAAAACAAAATATTTTTTTCCAAAAGAAGTTGGTATCTTTATGGGGTCCTAGAGTTGCTCATCCTATAAGGAAGCTTAGAATTGGAAGAAAAGGACAAGTAGATGACGACTTTTGAAGCTAAAGAGGACAAAGGTTCTTTATAGAACATAGCAACTTGGCTTCTCCATGTTTTGTATTTTGATAGCACAGGGTCACAACTAGCATCTGGGATGGGCTGGAACTGGTTCTAACTAACCATTAGCTTTTACCATGCATTACAAAGGATGAGTTCTTGTACTTTTTTTTTACTGAGAAATAATTGTTTGGCTGATCATATGGAACATTGAATACTGTTACTGAATTAAAAGATAATTTGTTGCAGTTCCCCTTATTTTATTGCACTAAAGGTCTACAATTTTACATTGGTGGAAATGCCATTTCTTTTAATTTGATATGAGCCAAATTGATTGACCCTAGATGATTGGACATTTAATTGGGACCAATTGTTGTTGCCAATATTTTTCCTTATTAATCGAGGTGATTGGCATCTTGCAGAGCTACTTGCCCCATACTGAGGAGTCATAAAATCACAAGAGAGCTTGAGACAAGATATGACTATAAATATGAAAGAAACAACTCAACTGCTTTGTCAGGGTATCCTAGTAGATGAGACGGATCCGAATTTAGTTTTGTTAATAGTTGAAATTTGGCCTATATATATGTAAGAGTGGAATCTATCTCAATTGTAGCATGCATGTTAGTCATAGTTGTGAACAACTTTCCTTCATCAAATGATTGCTGTTCTGAAATGTGCATCAAATCATGTGATTATTCAGACATGAAAAAAATGTAGCAACAGTTAAACGTCAAGTTCAAAAACCTTTTCTATTTTTTCCTGTTTCTCATGGGCATGTCATAATTCACGTGTGGATCGAGCCTCAGTTACATAGTAACTACTCTCTTTCGGTGATTGTGCGGGAGCATGTTTTTCAAAGCAACTACTAATTCTGATACAGTAACTAATGGAGTCAAAGTTTGTGCTCACTGATTGAATTTCGAGGTCATTAAATTCTACAACTTCCTCCTATATTTGTAGGAAGATACTGACTCCATCTGTTGAGAAACTTTAACCACAATTTAGACTTGGTCTGAGGTTGTCTGAGGGAAATTTCTCTTAAGTCTTTGTTGGTAAACAGTCTTGGGCACATGTACGCGTAAAACTACGCATGATCTTTCCTTGTTGGTAATAATTTGCTATAGTGGAATAATATACTCATGAACTTGTGGTTACTTTATCTGTGTCTAGAATCTATAATATGTAGCACCGTCAACAAAATAGATAAACAGGGGAGCAAGATTGATTCCGTGCATGTGACTTCTTATCAGTCGTGTCTACAAGTCTGTAGCTGTTGTTTTTGTTAGAATAAACTACTGCTTTCTTTGTGTAAACATAGCAAGAGAAGACGGTGTCAAAAGGTCCCCTGCTTCGTGTGCCTTTAAACCTGGCTTGATCCGCTTCTTTTTTCATCCGGAACAGTGTTTTCCTCTCACAAATTCCTCCAGATTCCTCCATATTCCTCCAGAATTCCTCTAAGCGAACGGGGCCACTGTAGCCGATGCAGGTGCAGGCGCCGCACGGCTCACCTGCAACACTGTAGGCACATGCACTGGCCGGCGCAGAGTCAGACCTGTATGTTATCTAGTCACTGTTGCAGCATGGCACCTGTACTGGGACTAGATGGATAAAGTTGTATAAATAGACTACCACGACAACTCAGTAAAGTGAGTTCAGATTTGTCATCTCACAGACAGGGTTTCGGCCAACGCTGGTGTCTTATATTGTGTGTGCTTGCTCTGTTCTCCCTTCTTCCTCTAGCTCCAGCCATAGCATGTGGGGACGGACAATGCCTGTTCGTGGTCGACACGGCTAGTGGGTGCTCGGCAACACTAGCGGGTGCTCGGCAAGACTGGTGAGTGGTTCACTCACCTAAGCCGGTGATCCTGTGGGCCGATGATGAGGAGAAGAAGGCTCAGGCTCACCTGGCGCAAGCCGATGATGAGGATGAGGCCACTATCCTGATGATGACGTTCTGTGCACTGCACGACATTGAAGCCGAGAAGAGGAAAGAGGCAACGACGGTGGAAAGACCTAGGAAGGCCCTAAAGACCGTGAAAGGATCAAGATGTCCAAGAAGAGGGGTGAATTGGGCTAATTCTAAATTTCTTTGCAATAATTAAACCCTACGGTTAGCCCAATTAACCCCTTTAGCTTAGAAAGTGTTTCTATTGATCTAACGCACAAAAGTTTAGCAACTTATGTTCCAATCCTACTCTAGCATGACAATTCTATGAATGTAAATGACAAGAGTTGAATTGCTCAAAGTAAATGCTCAAATTAAAGAGAGAAGGAGGAACGCGATGATGTTTTGTCGAGGTATCGGAGAGTCGCCACTCCCCACTAGTCCTCGTTGGAGCACCCGCGCAAGGGTGTAGCTCCCCCTTGATCCGCGCAAGGATCAAGTGCTCTCTACGGGTTGATTCTTCGACACTCCGTCGCGGTGAATCACCCACAACCGCTCATAACTTGAGTTGAGTCATCCACAAACTCCACCAGATAATCACCAAGCTCCCAATCACCACCAAGCCGTCTAGGTGATGGCGATCACCAAGAGTAACAAGCACGAACTCTCACTTGACCATGACAAGCCTAATGAGAAGGGTGGATGCACACTTTGCTACTCTTGATCTCACTAATGAGGGCTCTCTTTGGGATTCTCAAATCTCAATCACCTCACTAGGACCTTGCTCTTCTTGGCACTCACAAAGGTATTTCTCAGCTGTTTGAATGAGCAAAAGTACCCCCATACACGAATGGAGGAAGTATTTATAAGTATGGCTGAAAAACGAACCGTTATGTGCCTCTGCGGGGTGACCGGACGCTCCGGTCATATTGACCAGATGCACCGGTCAGTTCACCCTGAATTCCAGTGATCAAGTGGTGACCGGACGCGTCCGGTCGTGATTTTCCTTCTTTGGAACCTTACTGGAGTTGACCGAACGCTGGGACTTAGCGTCCCGTCACTTCTCCTCTCAGCGTCCGGCCACTTCCAGTCGACTTCACCTTGATCAAATGAACTGACTGGACTCTACGTCAGCGTCCGGTCAAATCAAAGCCAGCGTCCGGTCAGCATTTGACCCTCCATTTACTTTTAACTTTCGATCATACGTGAATGAAGTTTGCTCCAATGGATCTAAGGGCTTTTTAGGAGCTACCTAATGCTAGGTTTAGCAGGTGTGCACCACACCTAACCCACTAGACTCACCTAGGTCAAGCTATCTATCCATACCCCCTTAATAGTATGGCCAAAGGAAAAACAAAGTCCTAAAGTACTCTAAGTGTCTCTTCAACTCCAATCAACACTTAGAACTAGTCCATCCTTAACCTTGTCGTCCATCCTTTGAAAACCAAAATGATTTCCATCATAGGGGTATGACCACCATGATAGTCCAATCAATCTCCATTACCATGACCTAACTTAATTGCCTCTACAAAACACACGTTAGTCATAGTAATCACGTATTGTCATTAATCACCGAAACCCAACTAGGGGCCTAGATGCTTTCAATCTCCCCCTTTTTGGTGATTGATAACAATACCACCTCGAGTATGTGAAAGAGTTGAGATTTTTAACATGCTTGGTTTATATAAGCTTTTGATAATAAGAACAAAAGAGTTAGGCAAGCTTATATGACCCAAGCCAACATTATGTACTCAAAAGATATGAAATAAGCATGAGTACAAAGTAATAAAGCTCATTAGCATTGGAGTAAAACGTGGAAGCAAAGCAAATGAGCATAACATTAGTGATATGACATATAAGAGATTCAAAATAGAGAGCACACATGTCAAATATCAAGATCACGTAGATATCACTATCACATAAATATAGTTAGATGCATAAAAGTAAACACACGAATGCATAATAGTGTATCACACATAAAAACCAAATATAATAGATAAACTAAGCTCCCCCTAAGTCGCTCCCTTAAGTCTAACATACTTGATCCCTCTCCTCCTTTGGCGTCAAACACCAAAACCTAAGGGTCGGTCGGCGAGGCTGCAGCGGACGAGTCGGGCGCTGAGGTACGAGGGGCGAGCTGGAACTATGTGCCATCATCATCTGACCCTGAGCTCTGAGCAGTCTGACCCTCTATAGCTAGAAGCGATGCTGAAGCGGTCTGGGTCAGATCAGGGACTGGAGCGGCCATAGACTGTGCAGGTATCACTTGAAGCAGGCGGCTCTGATGATGCAATAGAAGAAGGGAGCGTCTCTATAGTTCCGGTAATTGGTGCAACTGTAGAAGGACCAAGAACATGTAAATATGGTAGAGTAGGCTGCCCTGTCAACTCATTGAAAGTTACTCCAAGGCTCCTAAGAGGCTAAGGTATCTGGCACTAGCAGCGAGGAAGTCTGAGTCGGTGTGAAGCCTGTCTAAAGAGGTGTGAACTACGGGGCTAACACCAGTGAGGCAAACCACTGGGACACCTGCTCTATAGGTGAAGCAAACTGTGCTGGTGGCTGTCTCTGACTCTAAAGCCCACTAGGCTATAAAGCTAGAGTCATAGAAGTGGTGGCAGGCTGACCAAGCTGGGGTGAAGGCTATGGCAGGTGGAACCCCAATAGCTGTCACAACATGCTACATAAACCTAAGTAGCTATTGCTGCATGAGGAGCTACTGCTGATGCATGGCCTGCTTGCTGCTGCTGTATGGCCTGCTGCTGCCTGCTAAAACTCATCCTACCGAGTTTGAAACTATGCAAAAGTAGCGGCGGTCTCCTGAGCCTGGCGAGCCTGATCCTGCCTCATTCGCTCAAGTATGGCAAGTAGAGTGGGGTCTGTCTACGGTGCAGGTGGAGCGGAACTAGAGCTACCGACCTCATAGTCATGTCGACGTGGAGGCATCTGAGGAATGTCTTGGTAGTCCTCATTTGAGCTGTCACTGGGGTCGCTCTCGACCATCCCCTCCTGCTGAGCATCAAGCTGCTCCTCCTCTATAGCTGTTATGCCCCTGATAGTATCATCCTACTAGGCTGCAGTCTCTGGCACCTCTAGGATGGCTAGGTGCACTTGGTGTACTATGGCAGATCATCTGAGTCAGGTTGTATGCAGGGAACTCTATAGTAGCACTACTGTACTCTTATAGCATCTTAGGCGGTCTCACTGTAGCTACCCTGTGAATAAGAAATATGATCTAGTGAGCATAGGGCAACTGACTGGTGACCTCTGAACCCCTTAGCAATAGTATCCTCCATCTCTAATAGAAGGAGATCCCAAATGTCAAACATGGTCTGCTGCATTAGAGAGTTTAGAAGCCATAACTGAATACGAGTCAAGCCCTCACGATATCCCATCCTCGGAAGCAGTGTCCTCAGTCATAATAGCATCAAGTACTCGAGCATGTAGGAGTGAGATCACTAGGTGTCCTGCTCGACCCCTCGTCGAAAGGCTCTGTGAAGCACTAGCGGACTAGATCTGTAGGGGGCACAAGACTGCTGTGAGGGCGAGCATCTAGGAGGCGCTATCTGTCCATAGCAAACCTCATGTAGCCAGATGGGCTCCTCCTGAAGCCTAAGAATCTCTCTAGGCCCTAGTGCTCGTCAGCATGTAATCTCTGCCTTTAAATACAAAGTGTATAAATCTGTGCTATAGGTCAATCTAGAGTGAAGCATAGAACTGATGGACCTAAGATGGAACATATAATCCTGTCTATCCAAGTAAATCTATCAGCCCTGGCAGGTAAGATAGGTAAGAGCGAATATGCTCTCTAGCTACTGCTACAATGGTCTTAATGTTGCACACCCTCTGAGACCTGAATACTGCCCCTACTGTTAAGATATGCATTATAAAAATCTTCCTACAGAGGTGTGTAGAAACCCTCTGAAGCACGCTCATCCTGCCTCAGTGGAAACCACTGCTCAAAGTCCACAAATCTAAGCTGCTAAACCTTCTTGGCCATGGCGGCCCTCAAATCCAAGTGGGTCACTAGAGGCGGACCCTATGGTCTAGGTGGTGGATGTGAACCCCTCCGCTGTGTCTCTGACCTTAGAGTGACTGGAGCATGGGTACGACCAGAGCGGCGAAGCTGTGGCTGAGGTGCCTGCTCTGTCTCCTCGGCCTGCTCTCTCTCCTGAGTCTACTCTGTTGGCTGTGGCTCCTACTGTGACTCCCCCTGAGGCTGTCTCTTATCCAAGACAACTCATCATCCCGCAACCATGATAGTCCTAGCTGGACCACCATGACGGCGCTCAACTTGCTCTAGTGCAGCCCTCGTAGATGGAGAGAGCTGATCTGCGATCTGGACTCCACTCCTAGCACCTCTTGCCTCTGCACGCTTTGCAACTGCGACTGCTCTAGCTATATCTGCATCTGGATACTTCCACTTCTTTGTTGCAAGCTTCTTCGTCACCTTGCCTTTTATATCTGTAGGCTGGCGAGGCGGGGGCCTCAGATCCTCATCACCAGGGACAACCTCCAACATTCTTGACATAAGCCATCTGATGGATCTAAAAAGAACAACTGTCGCTGACGAAGATCAACTGCCTAACTGTCACTTCTGAGGCTTGACCTCGATCCATACTCGCGAGCTTGGCCCTGAGTTGACTTACAATAGCAAATAGGACCACAACGGCACCGACTCACTACACGATAGAATAGATAGGATATACAAATAATTACAATATATCTAAAGATGCGAAACCCTAAGAAAGCATGCAATTAGGTATGAAATTAGAACCGAGGGCTTACTACCTGATGAACCGATGATCCGAAAAGAAGAGGAACGACAATCGAGGAACCACCGAGGGGCAATGCGAGGCTAGGGTTTCGACGAAGTGCTGCGACAGCCGAGAAAAGAAAAAAGTAGGGCGATGGATTAGGGCATGTCCGAGTAGGAAAGCGACTCTATTGCTTGCGATGGTAGGGACTCCGGCGTGGATCGAATGGCGGCGCTGGTGAGGTGGTGCTTCTGCTATGAGAGCTCGGCGGCGTGCAGGCATGGCGTGGGCAAGGTGCGGCGGTGGCGGCGGTGCAGGTAGGGCATGGCGGTGGTGGCGCACGACGCAGGCAGCGACGACACAGGCAGGGCATGACGGTGGCGGTGCATGGCGTGGTAGGGCATGGCGGTGGCAACATGAGCAGGGCGCGGCGTAGAGGCGTGGGCAGTGGCGGTGTAGGGACATGGCGTGGAGGAGCATGGTGGTAGTGCGGGCACAGATGGCGGAATAGGGATATGCGCGCAGAGATTTATAGTGGCCCCCACGGAGTAGAAAAGGAAACGGAGAAAAGAGTTTGATTCCCGCATGTTTTCTACTGACCGATGCTCCAGTGGCAGCGACCGGACGCTGCCACCCAGCGTCCGGTTGATTGTAGAGAGGTCTAAATCCCCTAGAATCGCGACCAGACGCATCCGATCCCAACTGACCGGATGTAGCCAGAGTCTAGTGCAAGCTGCCTTCATTGTCTTCGATCGACCGGACGCTGGATTGCCATCTGACCGGACACTGGGAAAACACTGTTTCAGCATCCGGTCACTCCTCAGCAGCAGTTCACCTCTTATGAACTGATCGGACGCTGGACTTTAGAGTTCGGTGCAGCGTCCAATCACTCTTTTTCCAGCAAATCTTCAAAGTCATTCATGCTGCCTGTTTCCAATCAAGTCCTAACTCTAATAAGATCCAAATAAACACCAATTGGAACTGATGTGAGTGACCTCTCTCAAACCCTCAAATTTTTCAAAATATTTTGTCTTAGGCTATAATTCTTTTTAAGAAAATAGGCAATAAGAGGGCAATTGAAGATAAACGACAAAGCAACATTCATGCATATGCAATGCAATACTTAAAAATAAATCTAGTTGCTTGTCAAGTTTGATCTAAGGTTAAGCTTCTTCACACGCTTTACGGCGATTATCTTAATCATGTTAGACAAACCCTATATGCATTACCATAAAGAGTAAACATGTTGTATATTACAATGCAATGCAAGGGACAAACAAGCTCATTTTTTAGTGAAGTTACTAAAATCAAGAACATTGAGCTCATTCCGCAATCGACAAAAAGTCGCCTCATCTAGAGGTTTATTGAAAATATCCGCTAATTGATCTTCGGTCCTTACACCTTCTAGTGAAATATCATTCTTTGCAATATGATCTCTAAGAAAGTGATGATGGATATCTATGTGCTTGGTGCGAGAGTGTTGAACCGAATTATTTGCAAGTTTTACCGCACTTTCATTGTCGCACAAAAGAGGTGCTTTTTCTAGAACTACACCATAGTCTAGCAAAGTTTGTTTCATATAAAGAATTTATGCACAACAAGCACCCGCGGCAATATATTCCACTTCGGCGGTGGACAAAGCTACACTATTTTGTTTCTTGGAGGACCAAGACACAAGTGATCTACCAAGTAAATGGCACCCTCCGGATATGCTTTTTCTATCAACTTTGCAACTGGTATAATCCAAATCGGAATAGCCAACTAATTCAAATATAGCTCCTTTGGGATACCAATGGCTAATGCTTGGTGTGTGCTTAAGATACATAAGAATTCTTTTAACGGCAATCAAATGAGTTTCCTTAGAATTAGCTTGAAATCTAGCACATATACACACACTAAACATGATGTCGAGCCTAGATGCGGTTAAATATAACAAGCTATCAATCATAGAGCGATAGAGAGTTTGATCAACCGTGTTACCTCCCTCATCTAGGTCGAGATGTCCATTAGTTGGCATTGTGTCTTGATTAGCTTACATTCATCCATCTTAAATCTCTTGAGAAGATCATTTGTATATTTCTCTTGAGAGATGAAAATCCCTTCTCTCATTTGCTTAACTCAAAAACCAAGAAAGAATGTAAGCTCTCTAATCATTGACATCTCGAACTCCTTTGACATCAATTCACCAAACTCTTTGCAAGAATCTTCATTTGATGATCCAAAGATGATATTATCAACATACACTTGACAAATGAAGATATGCCCATCAAGCTTCTTGGTGAATAGTGTGGTGTCGACCTTCCCAATGATGAAGCCCTTCTCAATAAGGAAGTCCCAAAGACGCTCATACCAAGCTCTTGGGGCTTGCTTAAGCCCATATAACGTCTTGAACAACCTATAAACATGATTAGGATATCTAGGGTCTTTAAACCCGGGAGGTTGATCAATATAGACTAGTTCATTAATAAAGCCATTTAAGAATGCACTTTTCACATCTATTTGATATAGTTTTCATGTCATAATGTGATGCATATGCAAGAAGGATATGAATGGCTTCTAGTCATGCAACCGGTGCAAAGGTCTCTCCAAAATCCAAACCTTCAACTTGAGAGAACCCCTTTGCAACTAGTCTTGCCTTGTTCCTTCACAACAACGCCTTGATCATCTTGCTTGTTGTGGAACACCCACTTTGTTCCAATGACTCTTGCACCTTTTGGCCGCTCTTCAAGAGTCTAAACTTCATTGCAAGTGAAGTTGTTCAACTCTTCATGCATGGTATTTATCTAATCCGGATCTTAAAGAGCTTCTATCTTAGTAGGCTCATAGCAAGAGACAAAAGAGTGATGAGCAATAAATGAAGCAAGTTTTTGTGAGCGAGTCATTACACCCTTTGATGAACTTCCTATGATGAGATCTTGTGGATGATCTTGTAGTAGAGGTGTATTTCTTCTATTGACCACTTGAGGAGGAGGTTGTGGAGCATCAACATCTTATGCTTGTACCATCATTTGATTATGGGAGACATGAGTATCTTTATTTTCTACTCTCTCATCTTTATCACCATCTTGTGGCACACTTGATGAAGAAGGTGGATCAATCACTTGTACATCATCTTCATCATCTTTAGGCTTGATATCTCCAACCAGAATGTTCTTCATAGCCTCTTAATGGTTCATCACCTACATCATCAAGATTCTTATGTGCTTCTTGGGAGCCATTAGATTCATCAAATTCTACATCATATGTTTCTTCAACCAAGCTGGTGGCATGAATTAAATACTCTATATGCTTTGGACTTTAATGAGTAACCAACAAGAAAACCAATATCATAATGTCTTTGAAACTTCCCTAGGTGTTGTATCTTCTTATAGATGTAGCATTTGCAACCAAACACCCTAAAGAAGGAGACGTTCGACTTCTTCCCATTGAGCTACTCATAAGGTGTCTTGCCTAAGGAACTTTTGAAGGAATAGGCGGTTGGATACATAGCATGTGGTGTTGATAGCTTCCACCCATAGAGCTTCGGGGGTGTTGTACTCATCTAGCATTATTCTTGCAAGAGTGATCAATGTCCGGTTCTTTCTCTCAACTACACCAGTTTTATTGAGTATATGTTGCGGAGACCTCATGTTTGATCCTAACTTTATCACAATAGGCTTCAATGTTTGTGTTGTCAAATTCTTTGCCATTGTCACTTCTAATCTTCTTAAGCTTCACTTCAAATTTATTTTATGCTCTCTTGGGAAACTTCTTGAAGCAAGATGCAACTTCGGATTTGTCATGAAGGAAGAATACCCATGTGTATCTTGAATAGTCATAAACAATCACAAAACAATAAAGATTTTCTCCCAAACTCTTATATGTTGTTGGTCATAAATAAGTCTATGTGAATGGAGTTCTAACACTCTTGTGGTTGACATGAAAGCTTTTGTTGGATGAGTATTTTCAACTTGCTTGCCGGCTTGACATGCACTACAAACCTTGTCCTTCTCAAACTTCACATCCTTCAACCCTCTCACCAAATCATTCTTCATTAGCTTCTTGAGTGAGCTCATCCCAACATGAGTAAGTCTTCTATTCTATAGCCATCCAAGTGTTGTTTTAGGTGAATAGGCATATTTTCAAGTTAGCATCTTCGGAGGTGAAATCCACTAAGTATAGGTTGTATCTAAATCCTTTGAATATCACTTGATCATTCATCCTTCTTAGATACAACAACTTCCTTCTCGATGAACAAGCATTGGAAGCCAAGATCACACAATTATCCAACAGATAGCAAGTTGAAGCTCAATGAAGCAACATATAGCACATTTGAGATAGAATGATCATTTGATATTGCCATTTTGCTCAATCCTTTAACCTTGCCCTTTGAATTATCTCTAAATGTGATTCTTTCTTGTCCATCTACTTCTTCATCTAGTGAGGTGAATATACGAGGATCACCGGTCATGTGTTGTGTGCAACCACTATCAATAACCCAATAACTTCCATCGGTCTTGTAGTTCACCTACACACAAGAGATCAAGCTTTAGGAACCCAAACTTGTTGAGGGCCCTTCACCTTCTCAACAAGTGACTTTACTACCCAAATTTTCTTAGGCCTATTCTTGTTGGGAGGTCCGAAGAACATGACTTTTATCTTCCTACTAGAATCCTTTCTAAGCATGTAATGAGCATTGAAGGTAAAAGGTCTAGCATGCTTGGGCAAGGGTTGTGGTGGTGGAGTTTGGCACTCATGGACAAAGTGACCTTCTTGTCCACACTCAAAGCATCCCTTTGGCTTTGGCTTTGATTTGTGTTGTTGTTGAGCTTAAGCCTTCTTCTCTTGGTTTGCCAAGTATCCAATGCCACTGTATCTATCTTTATGACGGTGTTCATTAGTAGCTCACTTTGAAGATGCTTGCCTCTTGTGAACTTGCTCAAACCAATCTTGAGATGCTCTTTCTCTAACTTGAGCGTCTTGTTCTCTTCCTTAAGAGCATCATTGTTTTTCTCTTCCTTGAGCTTCTTATTCTCTTCTTTTAGCTTCCATTCTCAAGCATCAAATCACCATCATGATCAAGAGTTTCTAGCACAATAGTAGTTGTGGCTTTTGATCTCTTCAAGATCTTTCTTGAGCTTTTCATTATCATTCTTGAGCTTGACAAACTCATCATAATCATCGACCTCGACCACTTGCTTGCCCTTGCTACTAGAACTTTGCTCAATGTTCTCAATGATCAAATCATTACATGATGTAGCTATATCAATCTTAACAACATCATTAGTAGCATCATGTGGCTCATTGGATAAGAATTCTTGAGCAATAACAAGATTATTATGATTAATCTTAAGAGTAGTATATTCTTCTTTTAGCTTGTTGTAGCTAGTGATGAGCTCGTTATGTGTCCTCTCAAGTTTATCATATTTATCTTTAAGCTCTTTCTTAGAAGATTTGAGCTCCTTGAGTTTGGATGATATAGCATCATTTGCTTCTCTAAGCTCAATACTAGCCTTTTCTGCCATCACATTTTGCTAAAAGTGAATCATTCTTAGCTTCTAGCTTTTATTCTTAGCTTCAGTCTTTATAATGATCTTAGTGTATTGTTTTAGCAATCTAGCAAGATCATCATAAGAAGGTGATTCATATTCATCATCATCACTATTGCTATCATCATTACTAGCATGTTCATCATCACTACTATCATCATCATTTGATACCTTGCGTTCACCCTTGGCCATAAGGCATAAGTGTGTAGAGGATGATGGCAGTGGTGGTGGTGAAGATGATGAAGAGTCAATAGCAATGGCGGCCACCTTCTTGTTGTCACTATCATCATCGGATGAGCCACTATATGAATCAATGTCCGTGAGCCCAATTCACCCCCCTTTTGGGCATCTTGATCCTTTCCACTCTTCTTCTTGTTGTGGAAGTCCTTCTTCTTGCCATCTCTCTTCTTGTATGGCTTATTTTTCTTCTTCTCATCTTCTTCTTCATTACTTGAGTCATCTTTTTTGCCCTTATACGTGTTCTTGAACTTGTCTTTCTTGGGCTTAGTTCATTGGTGTGCTAGATGACCAAGTTCTCCACAATTGTAGCAATCCATCTCGAAGATTGGCTTCCTTCTAGAGCTAGTGAAGAACTTCTTCTTGCCATCGAACTTGATGCCACTCTTGTTAAACTTCTTTAGCATCTTGGCGGTTTTTCTCACCATAAGAGCAAGACTTGCATCATCAACTTCATCATCACTTGAGCTCTCATACTCAAGTCTTGCTTTGCCCTTCTCTTGGCTAGCTTTGAATGCTAAGTCCTTATCTTTCTTCTTGGTAGACGATGAGCCATCTTGTGGCATGATGTGCATATACATCTCATGAGCATTGATTTTTCCCAAGATTTGTGTCGGTGTAGCGGTGGAAAGATCACCTTGATGAAGCACGATCACAATATGCCCATATTTATCAATGGGGAGGACACTCAAAATCTTTCTTACAACATCGAATGGTTGCATTTGAGTGAGTCTAAGCCCATTGACTTCCTCTACAAGAACATTCAAACATGAGTACATCTCATTAGCATATTCTTTAGGAAGCATCTCAAAAGTGTTAAGCTTTTTCATGACAAGATGATAGCATTCCTCATGCTCACTCTTTGTTCCCTCAAGGAGCGCACAAACGTCCGACCATAGTGCATGGGCGTCTTTGTGGTTCCTCACCCGGTTAAACACATCTTTGCAAAGGCCTCTAAAGATGGTGTTTTGAGCCCTTGCATTCCATTTCTCGTAATTCACCTCATCACCTTGTAGGTATGTAGCATCCCAAGGTTTTGGGAAGCCTTGTGAGGTGGCTCTAAGTATTCCAATATCTAGAGCTTCTAAGTACGCCTCCATGCGAATTTTCCAATATGGAAAATCATCCCCCTCAAAGATAGGAGGAGGTCCATCCCCATGAGACATCTTTCTCTAGGCGGTTAAGCCTAAATACATGAGCACGAGGCTCTAATACCAATTAAAAGGATCAAGATGCCCAAAAGGGGGGGTGAATTGGGCTAATTCTAAATTTCTTTGCAATAATTAAATCCTACGATTAGCCCAATTAACCCCTTGTGCCTAGAAAGTGTTTCTATTGATCTAACGCACAAAAGTTTAGTAACCTATATTCCAATCCTACTCTAGCATGACAATTCTATGAATGTAAATGATAAGAGTTGAATTACTCAAAGTAAAGAGAGAAGGAGAAACGCGGTGATGTTTTGCCGAGGTATCAGAGAGTCACCACTCCCCACTAGTCCTCGTTGGAGCACCCACGCAAGGGTGTAGCTCCCCTTTATCCGCGCAAGGATCAAGTGCTCTCTATGGATTGATTCTTCAACACTCCATCGCGGTGAATCACCCACAACCGCTCACAACTTGAGTTGGGTCATCCACAAGCTCCACCAGATGATCATCAAGCTCCCAATCACAATCAAGCCATCTAGGTGATGGCGATCACCAAGAGTAACAAGCACAAACTCTCACTTGACCATGACAAGCCTAATGAGAAGGGTGTATGCACACTTTGGTACTCTTGATCTCACTAATGAGGGCTCTCTTTGGGATTCTTAAATCTCAATCACCTCACTAGGACCTTGCTCTTCTTGGCACTCACAAAGGTGTTTCTCAGCTGTTTGAATGAGCAAAAGTACCCCCACACACGAATGGAGGAAGTATTTATAAGCATGGCTGAAAAACAAACCGTTATGTGCCTCTGCGGGGTGACCGGACGCTCTGGTCATATTGACCGGATGCACCGGTCAGTTCACCCCAAATTCCAGTGATCAAGTGGTGACCGGACGTGTCCGGTCATGATTTTCCTTCTCTAAAACCTTACTGGAGTCGACCGGACACTGGGACTCAGCGTCCGGTCACTTCACCTCTCAGCGTCCGGCCACTTCTAGTCGACTTCACCTTAATCAAATGAACTGACCGGACTCTGCGCCAGCGTTCGGTCAAACTAAAGCCAGCGTTTGGTCAATATTTGACCCTCCATTCACTTTTAACTTTCGATCATACGTGAATGAAGTTTGCTCCAATGGATCTAAGGACTTTTTAGGAGCTACCTAGTGCTAGGTTTAGCAAGTGTGCACCACACCTAACCCACTAGACTCACCTAGGTCAAGCTACCTATTCATACCCCCTTAATAGTATGGCCAAAGGAAAAACAAAGTCCTAAACTACTCTAAGTGTCTCTTCAACTCCAATCGACACTTAGAACTAGTCCATCCTTAACCTTATCATCCAACCTTTGAAAACCAAAATGATTTCCATCATAGGGGCATGACCACCATGATAGTCCAATCAATCTCCATTATCATGGCCTAACTTAATTGCCTCTGCAAAACACACGTTAGTTATAGTAATCACGTATTGTCATTAATCATCGAAACCCAACTAGGGACCTAGATGCCTTTAGACCATCAACCTCGATGAACCACGTGCCCAAGTTCACCTTGGATGTGTGGGAGCCAACCATGAGCAGCGGTGGTATCTGGACTCTGGTGCCAGCAACCACATGACAGGCTCCAAGGCATCCTTCTCCGAGATCGATGGCGATGTTATTGGTACGGTGAAGTTTGGTGATGGCTCAAGGGTGGCTATCCAAGGGCACGACACCATTATCTTCAGATGCCAGAACAAGGAGCACCACGCACTAATGGATGTATATTACATCCTATAGCTGTGTTCCAGCATCATCAGCATTGGTTAGCTAGATGAGCGTGGTAGCAAGGTACTGATCAAGGACGACATCCTTAGGATTAGGGACTGGGAGCTGCGACTTCTTGCCAAGGTGAAGAGGTCCCTAAACTAATTGTACCTGCTCGACCTGAAGGTAGAGCAACCAGTGTGCCTAGTGGCAAGGCACTCTGAGGAACCATGGATGTGGCATGCCCGGTTTGGACATCTCAGCTTCGACGCGCTTGGTCAACTAGAAAAGATGGTCTGAGGGCTATGCCACATCAAGCACGGAGGTGAGCTATGTGATAGCTGCCTAGTTTGGAAGTAGAGGAGGCTACCATTCTCAAAGGTGGCCAAGTATCACGTGAAGGACGCTCTCGAGCTCATTCACGACGACCTCTATGGGCCGATCATGCCTGCTATAAACGGTGGACAGTGGTACTTCCTCCTACTCATGGACAATTGTAGTCGCTACATGTGGTTGTAATTCCTAACAAGCAAGGATGAAGTGGTGGCAGTGATCAAGAAGTTCAAGACGCGCATGGTGGCCATGAGTAGCAAGAAGCTCCGTGTGCTGAGGACTGATCGTGATGGCAAATTCACTTTGGTGGAGTTTGCTACGTACTGCGTGGATCAGGGTATGGGGGCAACACCACACCGTGCCGTACGCACCACAATAGAATGGTGTGGTAGAGAGGCGGAACTAGACAGTGGTTGGCATGGCCTGATCCATGATGAAGACCAAAGGCATGCCGGCAAGGTTCTGGGGAGAGGCAGTGACCACGGCGGTATTCATCCTCAACCGCTCTCCGACCAAGGCCCTGACAGGCAAGACGCCGTTCGAAGCTTGGTATAGGCGCAAGCCGAGCGTGTCCTTCCTCTAAACATTTGGTTGCATTGGCCATGTCAGGAAGACAAAGCTAAACCTCACCAAGCTGGAGGACAAGAGCACACCAATGGTGTTCCTAGGCTACGCGGAGGGTTCTAAGGCATACCGGCTCAATGAACCACGCACCCAAGTTCACCTTGGACGTGTGGGCGTCGACCAGGAGCAGCGGTGGTATCTGGACTCTGGTGCCAGCAACCACATGATGGGCTCCAAGGCATCCTTCTCCAAGCTTGACGGTGATGTTACCAGTACGGTGAAGTTTGGTGATGGCTCAAGGGTGGCTATCCAAGGGTACGACACCATTATCTTCAGATGCCAGAACAGGGAGCACCGTGTGCTAACAGATGTATATTACACCCCATAGCTACGTTCTAGCATCATCAGCATTGGTCAACTGGATGAGCATGGTAGCGAGGTACTGATCAAGGACGACATCCTTAGGATCAGGGACCAGGAGCAGTGACTTCTTGCCAAGGTGAAGAGGTCCCTGAACTAATTGTACCTGCTCGACCTAAAGGTAGAGCAGCCGGTGTGCCTGGTGACAAGGCACTCTGAGGAACCATGGATGTGGCATGCTCGGTTTGGATATCTCAGCTTCGACGTGTTTGGTCGGCTAGAAAAGATGGTCCAAGGGCTACCCCACATCAAGCACGGAGGTGAGCTGTGTGATAGCTGCCTGTCCAGGAAGCAGTGGAGGCTACCATTCCCAAAGGTGGCCAAGTATCGCATGAAGGACGCTCTTGAGCTCATTCATGACGACCTCTGTAGGACGATCATGCCTGCTATAAACGGTGGATGACAGTACTTCCTCCTGCTCATGGACGATTGTAGTCGCTACATGTGGTTGCAACTCCTGACTAGCAAGGATAAAGTGGTGGCAGCGATCAAGAAGTTCAAGACACGCGCGGAGGTCGAGAGCGGCAAGAAGCTCCACGTGCTGAGGGCTGATCACAACGGTGAATTCACTTCGGTGGAGTTTGCTACGTACTGTGTAGATCAGGGTGTGGGGCAACACCACACCACGCCGTACTCGCCACAACAGAATGGCGTGGTAGAGAGGCAGAACTAGACGGTGGTCGGCATGGCCCGATCCATGATGAAGGCCAAAGGCATGCCGGCAAGGTTCTAGGGAGAGGCAGTGACCACGGCGGTGTTCATCCTCAACCGCTCTCCGACCAAGGCCCTGATGGGCAAGATGTCATTCAAACCTTGGTATGGGCGCAAGCTGAGCGTGTCCTTCCTCTGGACATTCGGTTGCATTGGCCACATCAGGAAGACGAAGCCGAACCTCACAAGCTAGAGGACAGGAGCACACTAATGGTGTTCCTAGGCTACGCGGAGGGTTCCAAGGCATAATACCGTCTCTACGACCCACATGGAGACAAGGTGCTTGTCTCGTGCGACGTTGTGTTCGACGAGAAGGCGGCTTGGGACTAGAGCAGTCGGAGCACGGGGGAAGCTGACGGCTTCACCAGCACCTTCGTCGTCGAGCACTTGATCATCCACGGTGGTGGAGACATTGGGGAAGAGGTGCCGAGCACTCTGGAAGGAGCGCCGAGCACTCCAGCGGTAGAGCCGAGCACTCCTAGGGCAGTGTCGAGCACTTCAGGAGGGATGCCGAACACTCCGGGAGGAGTACCCAGCACTCCTAGAGGGATGCCGAGCACACCAGGAGTGGTGCCGGGAGGTTCTACAGTGATGGCGACCACTCTAGGACAGGTGCCAAACACTCCCATGGCAGAGCCAAGACGTCTTACAGTGGTGCCAACCACTCCAAGACTGAGGCTGAGCACTCCTACAGTAGGGCCAAACACTACAGGAGTTATGATGAGCTGTCTAGAAGTAGTGCTAAGCACTGCAACCAGGATGCCGAGCACTCAAGGTGCTATGCCAAGCACTCCGGTGGAACAGGGAACTCCATCAACGCTGATCGAGTTCGCCTCACCTCCAAGTGACATCACTGAGTTTGTGGACGCCTACCACGAAGGTGAGGAGGCGCGGTTCTATAGGCTGGACAACATCATCGGCGGCACAGGACCCTCAGGACTAGCTGGTCGGCTGCTCAATGACACAGAGCTGCTGCTCATCAATGCAGAGGAATCACCCACGTTCACGCTGGCCGAGCGGGATGGAAACTGGCGACGGGCGATGCTGGAGGAGATGAAGGCGATCGAGGAAAACGAGACATGGCAGCTCATCGATTCACCTCTAGGATGCCATCCGATCAGCCTGAAGTGGGTGTACAAGGTCAAGCAGAACGAGCTCGGTGCCATTTTCAAGCACAAGGCATGCCTTGTCGCCCGCGGCTTTGTTTAGCGCAAGGGCATCGACTTCGAGGAGGTCTTTGCGCTAGTAGCGTGCATGGAGTCGGTTCATTTGCTACTAGCCTTAGAAGTAGAAAAGGACTGGCGCGTCCATCACTTGGATGTTAAATCATCCTTTCTCAATGACGAACTAGCAGAGACGGTCTTCGTCAGGTAACCTCCAGGTTTCACCATCAAGGGAGAGGAGCACATGGTGCTCTGACTACGGAAGGCGCTCTACGGGCTACGGCAGGCCCCACGAGCATGGAACGCCAAGCTTGACGCCACGCTGGGCGAGCTTGGGTTTTAGCGGTATGCAACCGAGCACGCGCTCTACACGCGGCGATGGGGGAAGGAAGGAGCTTATCGTCAGCGTGTATGTGGATGACTTAATCGTCACCAGCGCGTGCACGGAGGATATCAATAGCTTCAAGCACGAGATGGCAGCTCGTTTTCGAATAAGCGATCTTGGCACACTCTCCTACTACCTCGACATCGAGGTGAGACAGGGGAAGGAGGAACTCATGCTCGGTCAGAGCGCGTATGCCTCCAAGCTGTTGGAGAGAAGTGGCAAGGCTGAGTGCAAGCCATGCGTGACTCCGATGGAGGAGCGGCTGAAGCTGACGAAGGCTAGCACCGTGGCAAAGGTGGATGCAACACTCTACCGGAGCATTGTCAGCGGTCTACGCTACCTAGTCCACATGAGGCCGGACATTACGTTTGTCGTGGGCTACGTCAGTCGCTTCATGAAGGATCCCAGAGAGGATCACTGGGCTATAGTGAAGCGGCTACTACGTTATGTCAAGGGGACAGTGGATCATGGGATCATCTTCCTAAAAGACCGGCAGGAGTAGGCTGTAGCTCACTGTGTTCAGCGATGCAGACATGGCGGGGGACATCGACGGACGATGGAGCACCTCTGGCGTGCTCGTCTTCCTCGGGTCGGCCCTAATCTCATGGTTGTCGCTGAAACAAAAGGTGGTGGCGCTATCTACGTGCGGGGCAGAGTATGTAGCGACGGTCACAGCGATGTGCCAAGTTATGTGGCTACGCCGGCTGCTGGGCGAGCTGACCGGCGTGAAAGCTCACCCACCCGCACTGATGGTGGACAACCAGCCCGTCATTGCCCTCGTGAAGAATCCGGTTCTGCATGACCGGAGCAAACACATCGACGTGAAGTTCCACTTCCTCAGGGACTGTGTCGATGGAGGGCAGATCGTTATCGAGTTCGTCGAAATTGGTCGGCAACTCGTGTACGTCCTCACCAAGCTGCTCGGACGTCTTCGACTCATGGAGCTGAAGGAGATGATCGGCATGGAGGGGGTATAAGAGATAACAGTAGGTTTAGGGGAAGAATTGTTAGAATAAACTACTGTTTTCCTTGTGTGAACACAGCAAGGGAAGACGACGCTGAAAGGCCCTATGCTGTGATACTGTAGCCGCTGCAGGTGCAGGCGCCGCAGGACTCACCTACAACATTGTAGGCACATACAGTGGCCGGCGTAGAGTCAGCTCTGTATGTTATCTAGTCACTGTTGCAGCAGGACAACTGTACTATGACTAGATGGATAGAGTTGTATAAATAGACTACCACGACAACTCAGTAAAGTGAGTTCAGATTTGTCATCTCACAGACAGGGCTCCGGCTAACGCTGGTGTCTTGTATTGTGTGTGCTTGCTCTGTTCTCTCTTTTTCCTCTAGCTCCAGCCATAGCGTGTGGGAACGGACAACGCCTGTTCGTGGTCGGCACGGCTAGTAGGTGCTCAGCAACACTAGCGGGTGATCGGCAAGACTGGTGAGTAGTTCACTCATCTGAGCCGGTGATCCTGTAGGCCAATAGTTTTTCCTATAATATTGTGTACCATATACATATATATAATAATCTATCCTAGTTTCTGTGTCTACACCTTGTGATTTAGGGTTATAGATAGATGTCAAAATCAGATGAAAGGTGGCTTCGCCGCTGTGACACGGGGCTATCAGCAGGTTGCCGGATCCAAAGCACCCACGGAAGCCTATTTAAATGATTCTTTGACTCTTGATTTGTTACGGATGTGGCATGTTTGGAGAATAATAAAAAGGTCCATAGTATAGGTCATATACTTTATGGCCACCAATGCAATCAAGTATTTGATCAACTTAGCTAACCTGAAAACATTTAATTAGCATATATAAGGCCCGTTCAGCTTACTCCATATTCGGTTTGTTCGGCTTCTTTTTTTAGTCGGAATAGTATTTTTCTCTCGTAACAATTCAGCCGGAACAATGTTTTTCAATCAGTTTCAGTCAAATTTCAGACCAGCGAACGGGGCCTAAATGTCCATGATCTAAGCACAATAGTTAAAAAATACAGGGTAAAAAAACTGTACCGGAATAAAGTCATCATAGATGACAGCTATGTAACCACGTCTCCTAGTAATAAACAAATGATAATAGATCATTCAAGATATCATATAGTTTTTATATAGCCACAATAGCATCCTGTAAGTCATGTTTTGTTATTTGAAAGGGATAGAAAGAGAGGAATAAATGGGTGCCAAGTTTAGGGACACGGTGGGCCTTGTTTGGAAGTTGGGGAAAGACTTGAGAAAGAGCGAGGAGAGAAGGGAATTTTGGGTGAAAGACACACAAAGAAGCTTTCGTGGATGGTGGAGATGAGATTGCGTTAGGAAAAGCTGCGAAATTCCAGCTTTCTCTGGGGTCAGTAGGATTTGGGGAGATTTCTTTCCAACCGGGTTGAAGCAAAAGTCTAACCGAAAAGTTTGCTGATCTGAACTCATATTGATGCTGGAGACGACACTGGCTTTGATGTGCTGTGCTGTCCCATCTTGTTTAGCCATGTGAAAACGCACCGAAGGGAAGAGGGTGATCTTTGCGCACTAGGTACAGCTAAGATCTGTAAAGGCCGGGCACCACTGATCTTGCTCGACAATACCAAAGTTGCACGAACTGAAATACTTGGTGGTTCCATTCGCGCCTTTTAACTTGGGGAAGTCAAACATGATATTCTTCTGAGAAGGTATAATATAGTTAGGCCTTGTTTAGTTGGGTGAAATTTAGGAATTTGATTACTGTAGCACTTTCGTTTTTATTTGACAGTTAGTATTCAATCATAGACTAATTAGGCTCAAAACGTTCGTCTTGCGATTTTCAACCAAACTGTGCAATTAGTTTTTTTTCCATCTACATTTAATACTTCATGCACATATCGCAAGATTCGATGTGATAACTAATGTAACACTTTTTAGGAAAACTTGTTGGAACTAAACAAGGCCTTGGTGCCAGTGATTCACTCAAAGCAGTGTGATGGCAAGTACAACGACAAGAAGACCATGGCATTGCGTTGCCCAGGTTCTTAATTAACATGCATGTTTTTTTCTTTCTGGGTAGACAGACTGATACAGAGTAGAATTGCACAAGAATACCGATCAGATGGCTCTGTCGTCTGTCCTTGTTTATCCTATATATATAATGATCTTAGGTGTGCAGCTCGGTGCTCACTAACTACCACTAGCTGATGTTCTACTCAAGTACAAAAGAAAGTCATAAAACATGATTGAGAAAAATTGTCTCCCCAACAATTTTTGTCAGTCGGCACAATTTCCGCTGCTTCCGTACTATAGACGGATTTCTTAACCTGTAGCTTCTGAGCAGCTGTTATATTTAGATCTTTCATCGATCCCAGCTGTCGCTGTTGATTAATTCCCACTCCTGGTAGCAGTACAGCAAGTGGAACTATTTTCACATGAGTAGACTATCAATAATTAAGCACATCGTCACGTCATGTTTCATTACTTGAATGACGTGAAATGTTGATATAAAAAGGTGGATGATTAGTTAGTTTGGTAAGATATGTTTTTCATTTCTTATGCTTTAGCTATTTCTTTTTGTAAAGTGTTACTTTTGCCTTGTGTTTATATGGAGCATATAAATAATACCAGTCAGACTGGAAACTTACACATCCCAAATATTGTTGTGGCATTGTGATAGAAGCGATTTTTCATGTTTTACCGCAAGCGATTACAAGAATACACTAGTGTGCGTTGGAAAATGGTTGTAAATGAAAAGAATATCAGACACCGCGCAAATGGAATCGTAAGAACTGTTTCATTCATTGATTGTCACTACAGAAAAGTTTTTTTTTCAAAGACTCATTCCTTTGTAGCTCTTAACTTGCAATCTTTGTTTAGCACTCGTGAGGACGACGCCTGTGTGACCTTGAACTGGAAGATTGTGGCCGCGTTCCTGATCCTGTAGGGGAGGTTCGGAATAGTGCACCAGAAGCGGGGCACCGGCGGCAGCTTCTCTCCTGTGACGATCTGATGATGGACTTTGGCTGAGTGCAGAACATCCGGTGGCAATCTGCTACAGTGAGGTTCGGGCCCAAATGAGGCGTATCTGGTGAGAGAAAACCTCCAAGTCAGTCCGCAAAAGGCCGATCAAAAGAGGAGATGCTAGGGGTGATCCCTTCAACACTGCTCCGTCACAAAGGTGGAGCTCATCGCGGTGATCAACAATGTAGTCCAGGCTCTCGAAGCTGAGAGCCTGGCTAGGGTGAAGGAGATGCCAACAGAGAAGGCCTCCTCGGAGAAGTGCACACCACCCTCGCGGGTGACACCTCTAGCTTCGGAGACAATGGTGGCATTCGTCATTGCATGATGTGGAGGCAAAATAACATGAAATGAAAACCCTAAAGATGCATTCGTCATTGGTTTCTCACATGTCTAGAGGCGCTTGTGGGACCCATGTCCCCATTTCTATCTCATCCTCTTAATATCTAGGCAGGTTGTGGTTCTAAAGCCATTCATCATAGAATGGAGAGATATTGTATGGCAAGCTCCAGCTGGCGCCATGGCGAGGAAGGACAGGCGGCTGACAGAGCCACAATGAGATGGAGTGGTGTGAGCTGTGGGATGTTGTGGGGTGGGCGAGGTGCCATCCCGACGGTGAGAGGGAGTCGCGCCAGGTAGCAGCGCAAATGTGGGGAAGGCAACGTGGTGCTGAGCTCGGTAAGAGGGACAACAAGGGCAAACAAGAGCCAGCTATTGGATACCGAGAGAAGATGTGGCTTGGGAAGAAGAGATAAGATTTATATTTAATGGCTTATAATAATAATAGAAAACTGACAAATAGAACCTGTGTTTTATTGGATAGTGTGGAACTACTATATGAGTGAATTCTTGTGTTATATACTTATATCTGAAGATTACATAAACATCAAATAGCTAGCAAATTAGTTCTAGGTGCCATGTTGGTGGGTTTGTACTTAGTAAGAGCCTATTTGGTGCTGCTTTAGCTCTAGCTCTAGCTCCTGCACCTGCACCGACGAGGAGCTGGAACTAACCGCACCAAACAACCGAGGGGGAGAAGCGCTTCTTGGGATAACAAGGGAGGATCCAGAGCTATTTTAACGGTACAACGTTGTACGATGGTGGAGCTGTGTTTTTTTTTTTCGCTTCGGCTCCGGCCTCTATGGTGTGGGAGTCACATCCTGCCGAGTAATACCAAACATGCTGTAAGTTATGACTGAGTAGGGGAGGGTGATTATAAAGCTACTACTAGTTGCATCAACGTGCAACAGTAGTATATCTATAACTACGTTAGGCTTGGTGAAGAGTTGTAGCATCCTTGTAGGTTTACAGTACTATCAGTAGCCTTAGTGAAGATATCGTTTTACCGTGCTCAGTCCTAGTCCTACGTGGTACTCTACACCGGTGTAAGCAATATATATAGGAGTATTGTTGTGTGAAAACGTTTCTGTCGGATCTTATATTCTTACATCATCATTGCCCCCTGTGGCTGATGACACCAGTTGGTGTTTCATGGCCAATTGGTCATGCACTACTAATTAAGCAATGGTGGTGACTGACCTTTAGGATTTGAGCTTGTTGTTAAATTTTATAGTAAATGCTTTTCGTTTTTTAACTAAATCTTTCTTGTAAATTATTTCTCTGTATGGAATTAGTTAAGGATATTTTGCTTCATTAATTAGGGCAAACCTTTAATTGATAATTTATTTATTTATTAGTTCCATATCATAGGGATTTTGAGACGACCCCACTAATTAGCGAACTTTCACTCATTTATAGATCAACGTTCCATCCGACACATCCCACGAGTTTTTTTTTTGGAAAAAAAAAACGAATTTCCACCTCGTTCCCTATTTGGATTCTGCTGGTTCTCCGATGACCTGGCTAATCATCAATCCCACACCAGCTTAGCAACTTTTCTTTTTGGGGAAAAATTATTTCTGCAACTTTCCTTGTATGAAAGTTACAAAGTTATATACACAACTTTTACGTATAACTTTTTGTGTAAATTTTGTAACCATATTTTCTTAGAAAGTTGCAAAGTTATGCATATAACTTTTATATATATTATTTTGCGAAACATAACTTACCAACACAATTTTCTTTTCTAGAAAAAAATATTCCTGCATTTTTTCTTTTTTGAAAAGTTACAAAATTATATATATATAACTGGTATGCATAAGTTTTCACGCAACAACTTACCATCATAATTTTTCATCGTAGCTTTTATTTTTTTTGGAAAAAATATTTCCATAACTTTTTCATTGTTGGAAACATTTTACGAAAACAGCGTATCATCATAGTTTGTCATCATAATTTTTTTTTACTTTTATTTTTTTGGAAAAAAATCATAACTCTTTATTTTTAGAAAATAACAAAGTTATACTCACAACTTATGTACATAGCGTTTTACGTGACAAATATCATCATAACTTCTCATTGTAACTTGTGATCATAAGATTCAATTAGTAGATCGGAAGAAGAGAAAAAGTGAAAGAAGAGAGACAAATGGTGAAAAAGGGAAAAAAATGTGGTGCACTGTTTTATTTTATAATACGTATACAACTAGTATATGAATACATATATGATCATGTAAAATGGATAGGTTAATGTATAAAAGATAAAAAAGGTAAAGGAAAAAAAAGGAGAAAGATGGGCTCACCTGCGATTAGTGTGCGAGCCTCTGCTCAGCAGCCTCCGCTCCACGTAATAGAAACATGCAAGGGAGAGATACATAACAACGGAAGGTCTACAGGAGAAGGAGCAACGAGCGGCATGGACACATGGCGGAGAGTGCTATCGTTCGCTGGATTGGAAACTGAGTGAACGCTTGTGAAAATGGAATTTGGATTTTGAGAGGTCCGTTGGGCACTTGAGGAGCTGCATAGTATACGGATTTTGTGTATTATTACCGTATATTTTGCTGTAAAAGTAGTCGAATATGAAGTTGAGCCTGTGTATTATTACCGTATATTTTGCTGTAAAAGTAGTTGAATATGAAGTTGAGCCTCTGACGTGTACAATCTGGTCCAATATGAAGTTGTAAAGGTCGTCGACGAGCTCTAAGAGTTGGTCAACCTTGTATGGGTCTCTTTTCATTCCTTTCTCTTCTCTCCACTATAAGAAAACAAGTTTCGGTTTAGTATTTAATACCATGCACGAAGTTTTTATACTACGAGTGAAGGTTCAAACTTACCCTTAAGGGGTGTCTCCTGTAGGCACCGGTGTTACTCATCATAGAACATATATAGTATCCACAATGTACACTCCCAGGCTTCTATTTGGGGCACTGTGTGTTTTGCATATGAAAATATTAAGTAATGCTTTTTACAGCCATGTAACGGAGTACTGAAGAAGTAAGTTACACTTACCACACATAGTGTTTTTATAGCCAGCTTTTTCTTTCTTGCTGGATCATGTCTTCCATGATGATTAGTGACATAGAACCTAAATGCCCTGTTCGAATTATTTTAGCAAATAGAACTAGTTAGTATCCAAAAGTGAACGTTACAAGTATGTATACAAACATATAAGCTAATGTGGATTGCCGATATGTATACGTCTTGAGAATCGATATGAAATCTTTGTATGTCACCGTGTCCCTATCTAATAAATCAAAGATCCATGCCATGCTCCTCCCGACATCGACGGATATACAAATTCAGTGGTTGCTGCATGGATTTAATCATAGAACTAGATAAGCTCTGTTGCATCGAATAAAATATATCGAACAAAGCTTTAAGTATAGAGTTGAACTTACTCGAAGTTGTATGGTAGCCATATAATAGAGTATTGTTGGAGATTTTTGAAAGCTAGGGCAATGTATGCCGCAACCTTAAGGGACTCTTCCCTTAGTTTCGCCGTACGGATGCGCTCTTTCTCCCGAAGAGTCTTTGCAGCAGCTAGCTCTTTGGCATCCAGTGTCCACCGTTTAGGGTAATTAAATTTTGTTTGGGCTATAGCTTGAGGGTCTAGATACCCAGCTTTCACACTTGGCATTTGTTTGACAATGTGCACTTGCATTCTACAAATCACGGCGTGGGTTAGTTACAATAAAATTCAAAGATTACATTCATATCATATCGGGAGGACAAGGACTTACATACACCACGTGCGAATTAGATTCATCTCCATTTCTCCAAGATGAAAGCATATGTGCATGTCATCGAAGTCAAAGACAATTTTTCCGTCTGAGCTTCCAAATGTGCCGGTGGGGAAGCATGCTTGTATGAGATCTATGCTCGTTGGGAGAACACACAAGTACCAATCATGGAACCTTCTCATTCCAAGTGGTAGGCGCTGGATGTCTCGATTTGGTAGGAAGGGCTTGACTCTTTCATATGTTTTCAGACAATCCTTTGACCATTCAATGGCATCAACATTTGGATACTGCTTTGCAATTTGGTAGAGTTTGCTAGTGACGGCCTCCTCAGAACCCCGTGATGGGACTTTTTTAACTTGGATCTCAGGCTTGAACTGGTCATGGGAATACCACTTGGACATCGACGAGACGTCTTTGGTCGAAACATAAACTGGCCTTATATTGATTGGAATCTTCTTTCGAAGTTCCCATTCAGGCATGTCCTCATCTTCTTGTGCATCACCTTCTTCAGGAGGCACTCGTTCATGTATCGGCTGTGATTGTTGAGAAGACTGTGGCATCTCATCATGCACTTGCTTAGTACGAGCTGAAGAAGGTTGTGGCATCTCATCAGGCACATGCTCGCTAGGAGGCGGGGAAGAATGTGGCATCTTAGGAATGTGGTGGTCACGAGATGGTGAAAATATCTCCCCAACCTCAACAACTCGCTCCAAATTTGGGAGAGGGGGAGGCGGCGAAGAAGCAGTCAATATAATGTCCCGTTTGTGCCAGAGGATGAACTGCCCCAAAACATCTCCGAGTAACACTAGCCCCTCGGGAGTTG
The DNA here is from genome assembly GCF_019320115.1 of Miscanthus floridulus. Lineage (NCBI taxonomy): Eukaryota > Viridiplantae > Streptophyta > Magnoliopsida > Poales > Poaceae > Miscanthus > Miscanthus floridulus. Next base: position 19,619,663 of record NC_089584.1, on the reverse strand, counting down.
CATAGTCTATCCTCCACTGCATGAACTCGGGCTTCACTATATGCACCTCGACCCTAGTGTAGTCCGACGGTATCTTATTATTGTGGTGTAAGCCACCGGGAGAATGTGCCACACCCGTTGCCACCTCCATCACAGTGTTCTGCCGGCCGCTGAGAAACACCAAGGTGTAACTAGTTGGTTCCCATATGCGACCGATAGGGGTTGTGGCTGCAGTGGAACCTTGGCTGCTAGAAACTTTTAGAGGGCTGCCAACTAATGCCAGTTCTCCCAGCAGCTATGGCCTCTTCATCTATCTTCCTAAACTGCTCTTTCTTAGCATAGTAGCTACTGGGGCCTAGATGATGGTGGTGTTTGTTCCTCTTCGCCAGTTCGGTGTTATGAGCACTGAGCTCTAATGCCTCTGGTGAAATCTTCTGAGCCATGAGCTCCTCCCATTGACTAGGAGTTATTTTGCTGAACTCACTGAAGGGAGTTAACCCCTTTTGGATATACTTCGTGTTGAGCTCTGACCTCCAACGTCTAAATGACTCTACCATCATCCTGAAAGCATTTTTTACCAGTTCGTGCTTACCCTCCGGAAATCTAAAATTGAGCTTCAACTGTCTATCCCATAGTTTATTCTTTTTGTTCTCTGGTACCTCTTCTAGTTAGGGATTGCTGGGTTCAATTTATCTCTTACTAGGGCCCCGATCGCATTACGGAATCGTTCTCTTAATTCCTTCGGCTCAAGGATCTCCCCTGCTGGCCCGACCTCTGTTATCACATAGCATGCCTTATCTAGATATATATTTCCTTTTCTATCCCCTCATTTTCTCTTAGGCTTGGTAGTTGTGGTTGTGTCTTGAGGTTGTGGAGCAGAGACATCGTGATCTGTCTCTGTGGCTGTTGCCTCTGCTCTCCTTTCCTCTACTCTGTCTTGTCCAGCGAGATGTCATGGACGTCGATGTTGTCTTTTCTAAGTTTTAGGAGGGACCTGTATATATGATAGGTCAAAGTGTTAGCAGAGGTAACACAGCCAAAGCTTTAGCAAAATTTATAGGCTAAGGCTTTTTCCCTACCTCCTCGTTCGGGTCAAAATTCTTGTCCAAGTCTTCCTCTGTTGGCCTCCTTCTGGCTTCACATGGGAAAGGATCCTCGGGACTTATATATCCCTCTTCTGAGTCCTCATCATCATCATCCTCTTCTTCTTCGACTTCAGCAGCCTCTCCTGCTATTCCTTCTGCTCCCCCTTCCTCCTTGTCACACAGCTCCTAAGTAAGCATCACTTCTAGATCCTTTTCTACCTTGTTATCGAACTGCTTCTAAGTAAGCTGGTCCTCTAGTGCTTGCTCCTCATAGGTTGGCTGCTCATCATGCTTGGGGCATCGGGCTGCACTGTCTGGTGTTCGCAACATTATTTCACGCTTTGTTCTAATAGATGCAAAAAAGTGTGCTTTAGGTACGTAAGAAGGTATAAGAAATCAAAAAGATCTATAAACCAAAATAGTCCTATAAAACAACAATATATAAAAAATGAGAAGTAGCAGTAGTAGAGGCCTCAGAAACATGTCAATCATCATCTGATCTTAAACTTGGAGCATCAAGGCATCACAACAGAGAAGAGAGAAGGTAATGTAGGGGCGGCTGCTAATGATGCCAAGTTCCTCACAAGCTCTTGATCATCAGCTCATATTCCATATAATGTATGGACTTAGACAATTTCATCAGCGGCAAAACAAAAGATAGGAGAGGGGAGATTTAGCAAAAAAAGCAACAGCTACTTAGCAAACATAGAGAGGAAAAGGTGTAAAAAAGCAGCAACTGCTTCCCAAATATAGAGGATAGGAAAAATAGCCAAAAAACAGTTGACTGCTGCCACATGGTTGGAAAACCCCTACAGATCAAAATCTAGTAACTTAGATGTGGTAAATAATGGATTAGAGTAGAGGAGGAGTAATAGTAGATAGAGTAATAGTAGAGGAGTAGAGTAGAGGAGGAGTAGAGAAGTGTAGCAGCCAGTAGTTAAGAGTAGCAGCCAGCAGCTAGGGAAAAGAGTAGAGTAGCAGGCAGCTAGTAGGAGTAGGAGTAGCTAGCAATAGCAAGTAGAGTAGTAGTAGTTCAGTAGAGTAGAGTAGTAGTAGTAGTTCATTATAGTAGTAGTAGTATATACAAACAGTTGTATCCAAAATAATCAGCTATAAACACCAGTTCATTAAGAATTACAAGATAAAAACAGTGTCATCCTAGGAAAACATAGGTGTTTGGGAAAAATGAAGTGGAGTAAGTAACGAAAATAACATGGTTAGAGAGCAGTTAACACGTAAAATGGAACTTATATGTTTTAACCTAAGTTTATATTAACAAAATATTTACATATGCTATACTTCTTGTTGGATAAACTAAATTGCCTCAAAACATTGATCACTTGCCTGTTTCTTTGACGTCCTAAGATCCATTTCATCAAACTACTAAAAATTTGACCATCAATATGATTAAAATCATGTACATAAATTGGTTATTTTTTTATAAAGGAATGTGGCTACAACTTGGACACTCAATCATGGAAAGTAAAGAAAATGATAAAAAATAAAAAGAACAGAGCAGATTTGCTGCCATGGCAAGGTATATCTTAACTACAAAATTGCATTTCATAAGTTAAATACGAGTGTACATCATTAACAAGAAGAACACAAGATGACAAGAAATAAGGCTAAGTCCACAAGGTTAAGCTACCTATGAACATATCTAGCCTACACAGCAGCAGAAATTTCTAGCACAACAATAACCCCTTGGAACCTTAACCCTTTTACCAGAACAGAAAGAGTGCAGGTTAAATCATGATGCACAGCATAAAGAGTTAACAACTGGCACAAAATGGAGGAAATGCTCAACAGATGTATGGCAACCTCAAGAACAAGCCAACCTACAGAAACATGGCAAGTATACTGCACAAAAGGAGCACAACCTGACAGGAAGTTTAGAAATTCATATCTGGAGTTCTAGCTAACCAAAAATATTGTTCTTTAACAATTTAGAAATCTTATGAAAACACTACAACTACTTAGTTATCAACGGGAATTATATCCGATTTGGAAAGAAGTGAAATAGACACGATACTTGAACCATAAATTTTCTAGCTAATTTGCATTCACCACTCTAGCTACATACTTAAATTAAGTAGCACATGCTCTCTGTTCCACAAAGCTTGAGTTTCTTAAGCCCCAGACTAGATGGCATCTTACTCCCCACAAATGTTGCTAAATTATCTAGATTAATCAAGCAACTGCTTTCAATCTGGAAGTAGCTAGATTAATCAGGCAACTGTTCATTTGGTAAAAGGTGTAAAAACCTAGTTGACATCGACAGGTAACACAAGCAACTTTTATATGGCAAGTGCTGCCATTTGAATTTACTCATCCAAAAGAATTCTAGAGCTCACAAATCCAAATTTGAAACATCTTAGGCAAGCAGAACTGTAGAAGAGCATCCCTGTATTCTCTTATTGCATCTACTACTTCAGAATGACATCTAGCAGGCAAAATTACTAAGAACAGATCATGCAAGATCAAACAGCTTCATGGTTTTCACGAATCATTTTCACCATAGCCTTGAGTGAAGTAGCATCAAACCAGAGCTAACAGCTTGATGACCGAGCAGTTCTACTAGATTAACACACAAGCTATTGAGCAGACTCGCAAGGCAAAGCTAGCAAGAATCATCAGGCAGAGGCAGGGGCAGAGATCACCTACGCGGCTTGTGGTAGGCGAGGTTGAGCTTGTCCGTGCAGCGCGTGGGGCCCAGGGGTGGCGCGGGAGGCCGGGCGCCGGAGCCTGTGTCGTCGGTGCGTGGGGGCAGGGGGCCGGGCGCGGAGCGTCGGGAGCCTGCGTCATCGGCGTGCGGGGCGGGCGTCGGGGGCCGGGGCGGGACGTCGAGCGCCGGGGGCTGGTGTGGGCGGGCGTGGGCACGGGACTAGCGGCGGGGCCGTCGGCGAAAACCCTAGGACGAGGAGGAGCAGGCGCGCGGGGTAGCCTGACAGCGTCGGAGGAAGAAGACAACGCCAACAGGTTGAGTCCCGTGCGCCCTCCTATTTGTACTCGGGACTATTTCTAGGGGCGGTTCCTGATCCAGCCGCCCCCACAAATGCATTTGTAAGGGCAGTTCCTGATCCAACCGCCCCTACAAATGCATTTATAGGGCGGTTCCTGATCCAACCGCCCCTACAAATATTTTCTATTATTTTAAATTATAAATTCTATATTTTTTATATCATAAAAACACAAAGTAATATAAAAAAATTGTGTATATGCACAAATATAATATTTTGTATTATTCTATATATGAAGAAATATATATATATATAAACAATTGTAGACAAAACAATATAGAAAACAAAAAAAACAAAAATTAAAAATTTGAATTTTAAAACTTCGACTACAATTTTATGACATTAAATAAAATAAAATAAAAATATTGTAAACATAAAAGTTGTATAACTCGTCAACATGTACAACTTTTAGTATAAGTTGTATAACTCATACTAACTCCAAATGTGATGGTTTTTTTTCCTAAAATTTTGTAAAATTATGCTCTATTATTTTAGTCTAGTCATCTATCTTTGTCACTAATTTTGAACAATTCAAATTTTAAATTTTAGAAAATGACAGCTTCGAACCTGATTTTCAAACACTAAATGATTTCAGCTGTAAAGGTGATGAATATAAAAGTTGTATAACTCATCGAGATCTCCTACTTTTATTTTGGTTATTTCTTCATTTCATAAAGTGTTAAGTGATTTCATAAAGTTTTAGTAGTAATAGAGTTGATGTTCAAATAGAGTTATCTGGATGTTGCAAAGGGTAGTCTCACACACATGCATAAAATGTAGTCTTACACACATACAAAAATATGTAGTCTTATACACGTACATAAATATATAGTCTCACACGCATGCATAAATGAAGTCTTATAAACACACACTTATACAAACACTCTACGTTCAACAACTAGCTAGCCCGTTGTAATGACTTTCTCCTTGATACATTTTCGTTCCCATGGCATTATGTCTTTGGGGAGATTCTTTTTCACAACACTGATCTTCTTAGAAAAGTCTGTGAATAGTGGCATCTCATTATAGTTATTGTAAGCTTTAACATCGTCCACGCCATCAACTCTAATAATGTGCTGTTTCCCGGAGGCAACCATGTGAATCATGAGATGTGACATTATATCAAAAAAAGCAGGAGGTAAACACATCTCCAGTTGGTTTTGTGTCTCCACCACAAATTCATGTATATCACTCAGCTCTTACTTATCAATCGTCTTCTATGAGATCTTCAAAAAGAAGTAGCACATGCGGGTGATGGTCATTTTCAAGAACTTTGGCTTTATAGCCCTGATTGCAATAGGTAGAAACACTATCAGCATCACATGGCAATCGTGAGCCTTATAGTGTGTTATTGACAAGTCCTTCATCGACACTAGCTTCTTCACATTTGCTGAAAATCTAGTAGGGACTTTGATCCTCCTCAGGGAAGTGCATATAGCTCTCTTCTCGTCTGGTGTTAGATTGAAGCACGCCACGGGCAGAGTGTATTTTCCATTAGCCTTAGGTACCGGGTGAAGCTATGGCCTCATGTTTAGCTGCACCATGTCTTTCCGTGCTTTCAGACCATTCTTTGACTTGCCTGTGTCCATCAAGGTAGCAATGAGACTCTCAAAGACACTCTTTTGCACGTACATAGCATTAATGGCATGGGGGACCTCCAAGTCTGGCCAATAAGGAAGATACTGAAAGAAGATCGATTGTTTCTTGAAAGGTACTCCTTCAATATGAGGTGTTCTTCTATCTCTGTTCGTCCCATCCAGATTCTTCTTTTCATAGACGACGTGTATGTTTTTCACCATTCTATACACGTGTTCTCCGTTATGACATCTCTTCGAAGGGGGTTCAATCTCTAGGGCGTTGTCATAAAATCTAAAGAACAATTTGTTGTGGTACTTGTGACTTGTCTTTAAGAAGCATCAGTTCCTTAGGTAAACTAACTTCTTGTAGTACCATCCAAGCAAACCAAGCATCCCATCTTTCCTTTGATCTATCTAGATAAAGCAAACAGTGTGGAGTAATCATTTATAGTAACAAATATTATTGCTCTACATATGAAGTCCTCCTTTCAGAACACATCATACATCTGCTCCCCATGCCTCCATAGCCTCTCCATTTCTTACATCAAAGGCTCAAGGAACACGTCTATATCAATGCCTGGTTGTCTAGGGCCAGAAATAAAAATAGTGAGGAGAAGGTACTTTCTCTTCTGACACAACCATGTTGGGATGTTGTACATGCTCAAGATCACTGGCCATGTGCTGTGGTCGCTCATCCTCTCATTGAAGGGATTCATTCCATCGGTGCTCAAGCCAAACCGTACATTCCTTGGGTCATCGCTGAATTCTTTGTGCTTCTCATTAAACCTTTGCCACTGACTACAATCAGCCGGGTGTGCAATCTTGTCATCATCCACCTTGCGCTCATCATCCCACCATGTCATGAGTGTGGCTTCTTTAGGGTTTAGGAAGATATGTCTCAAGCGGTCGGTCACTGGTAGGTACCACATTATCAAGGCAGGAATTCTTCTCTGCTTTGCATCGTTGCCTAATGGAGTGTCCTTTGGGAGGCTGAGATTCTTGTACCACCTTTTTTGTATCCTTCTTATTCCTCTTTTTCCCTGTGGAGGCTTCATCCCCACCGTAAAGGCCATTGTTCTTGTACCGGCTAGCCCCACGCCGGGGACATTTATCCACTGACTTGAACGTTTCACCACAAAAAGTATACAGTGGTTGGGGCATGTATGGATTTTTTCAACCCCCATTGTCAATGGACTTATGACCTTCTTCGCTTGGTAGGTGTTGGCGGGAACTGAGTTTGGTTGTGGCAAGCATCCATGACAGGAGATGCAATAGATCATTGAAACTACAGTCTGACCAGCCATACTTAGCCTTTAGGATGAGCAGCTCAAGCACAAAATGTAGCAATGTCCAATGTGTCGGACAACCCTTTTCAACACCATACACAGTCTCCTTCTATGCTTTTGTCACCCTTTCCAAATTTTCTAGACCTTTCAGGCTATTAGTAAAATCTCTGGTCCAAGGGCTCGAATCATGTCCTCCAAATCATCTTCATCCCCGACACGTGCTTCACCATCATTATTGGCACCACCTTCATCGTTACCATCCCAACCACCAGCATCACCACCTTGTTCATTGCCAAACTCAAAATCTATTCGTGCATCAAGCTCTGCTGAATATTGGGACAAGGATTCTATGGTTTCGTCGTCGTATTCATCCTCATCCTCGTCGTTAACAATAACCGTTTCACCATGATGAATTCACACTGTGTAGTCCTCAACAAATCCTCGTATAATCAAATGTGATCTGATGATAGTCACATCTGTCCATGCCATACGGTTCTTGCAATCTTTACATAGGCCAAATAATTGTATCATTATTCTCTTTCAATGTCGTTGCATGCTTCTTTGTGGCTTCAATAAATTTATCCACCTCTTCACGAAACCTGCATTGAACCTTAACGAACCATACATCCAAGAGTTTCTGTACTCCATCTTTTACAACAACAACAAAACAAACATTAAATGACTACTTATTCAAATATATATAAAAATGAAACAAATTAATAATTACTTGAGAATAATTGTATATACTTCAGATATATATGAATATAAATCTAATATAATTACATGAAGCATACAAAACACACCATGGTAGAGGAAAATTAATTAATGGCCCATTTATCCATAAATAATTAAAATACATATTTATTGATTACAATAAACAATTTCAAAGAACAACAATTAGCAACAATTATACTTTACCCAATATCTTTTATACAAACCCTAGTCCAATTTCATCAAACATAAATTTACAAAATCAAAATTAATAAAAAAAACCAACCCTAGATCTAGATCCACATGCACATGAAACATCCATAAAACTAACTAATTGTTCACTAACATCAAGAACATGGACCAAATAAGGGTATGATTTTGTTCCCCTCCCTAATTTACTACCTAGTATATTTTAAAAATTAGGTCTAATTTGCTTCATAAGGTAGCTCAAGCATCATAGAAGAGAGAGAAAACAAAACTCTAATTTACTCACTAAACCAACCATTAAAACTTCAAAAAAGTGTGGAATAGTATTTTCTTCACATTCTACAACCTCTCCACCAAAGGATTTGAGACCAAAACCTTCACCCCTTAGTAGAGTATTTTTAGGAGGTGCCCAAGGCCTTTTCCACCTTTCTTTTACGGGTTGGAGTGAGTGGCCCAAGGGGAGGAAGAAGGTGCTGCAGTTGTGTTATATGTAGGGCATTTGTAGGAGCGGCTGAATCACCAGCCGCCCCTACAAATAGCAACTCCAGGGCGGCTGGTGATTGAGCCGCCCCTATAAATCAGACCCCATTTGTAGGGGACGGCTCGTATCACCAGCCGTCCCGGCTGTTCATTTGTAGCGGCGGCTGGTGTCTGAGCACCCGAGCACGTCATTGTAGGGGCGGCTCCATCACCAGCCGCCCTAAAAAAAATTTGAACTGTTGCTAAAAATCGTTTTTTACGTAGTGTTAGCTGATCTTAACTAGGCGTGTGTGTGGAAAAGGAATTCTTATTCCATGTCTTACCCGATGATATCTCCAAAGATATTCTGGCATGATTGGAATCATTAACTGAGCATACGCCGCTATTATGGATTGACATAGAGAGGCCGGCCGGGTCTTCCACTGACAGTAGTATGCATATGGTTTATTCCTTCGGTCTAGTTAATACTAGCTGTACGTTAACTTTTTGCCGTACATGAATGCGAATGTATATACGTATATAACATAATACATCATACATGCAAATTACCATTCAATTAGTGTAAAAATACATACATAGGAGTAGGTGCTGGTCCATTTTTTTCTTTAAAAAATGTCATGTTCTAGGGTTCTTTTCTTGCTGAAGTATATAAGAATTTGCATTGCAAGAACACAATAATGTTCCAGTGATGGGCATTACCATTCAATTAGTGTAAAAATTCATACATAGGAGTAGGTGCTGGTCCATTCTGTTTTTTCTTTAAAAAATGTCATGTTCTAGGGTTCTTTTCTTGCTGAAGTATGTAAGAATTTTGCATTACAAGAACACAATATGGTTTCCCAGTGATGGGACTACTACGTACAAAGGGGATTCTTTGCCGAGGTCATGCATGTCGCTCCATCATCATGATAGGAAAGCCCCACACACAAGGGAACAAAATGTACACATACGTACATACATATAATTCCAGCATACACTTTAATAAAGACAAATACACAACCAATTTTGTATAGATGTTACTAAAGAGAACTTTAATAGTAGTAGTAGTAGTAGTATATATATATATCAGAACAAGGGAGCACCATGCACTAATGGATGTATATTACATCCTGTAGCTATGTTCCAGTCCATCCAGCATCATCACATTGGTTAGCTAGATGAGCGTGGTAGCAAGGTACTGATCAAGGACGTCCTTAGGATTAGGGACTGGGAGCTGTGACTTCTGCCAAGGTGAAGGTCCCTAAACTGATTGTACCTGCTCGACCTGAAGGTAGAGCAGCCAGTGTGCCTAGTGGTAAGGCACTCTAAGGAACCATGGATGTGGCATGCCCGGTTTGGACATCTCAGCTTCGACGCGCTTGGTCGACTAGAAAAGATGGTCTGAGGGCTATGCCACATCAAGCACGGAGGTGAGCTATGTGATAGCTACCTGGTTTGGAAGTAGAGGAGGCTACCATTCCCAAAGGTGGCCAAGTATCGCGTGAAGGACGCTCTCGAGCTCATTCACGGCGACCTCTACGGGCCGATCATGCCTGCTATACATGGTGGACAGCGGTACTTCCTCCTACTCATGGATGATTGCAGTCGCTACATGTGGCTGTAATTCCTAACAAGTAAGGATGAAGCGGCGGCGGCGATCAAGAGTTCAAGATGCGCACGGTGGCCATGAGCGGCAAGAAGCTCCGTGTGCTAAGGACTGATCGTGATGGCGAATTCACTTCGGTGGAGTTTGCTACGTACTACGTGGATTAGGGTGTAGGGCAAACACCCACACCGCGGCCCATATGCACCACAATAGAATGGTGTGGTAGAGAGGCGGAACTAGACAGTGGTTGGCATGGCCTGATCCATGATGAAGACCAAAGGCATGCCGGCAAGGTTTCTGGGGAGAGGCAGTGACCACGGCGGTGTTCATCCTCAACCGCTCTCCGACCAAGGCCCTGACAGGTAAGACGCCGTTCGAAGCTTGGTATAGGCGCAAGCCGAGCGTGTCCTTCCTCTAAACATTCGGTTGCATTGGCCATGTCAGGAAGACAAAGCCCGAACCTCACCAAGCTGGAGGACACAAGAGCACACCAATGGTGTTCCTAGGCTACGCGGAGGGTTCTAAGGCATACCGGCTCAACGAACCATGCACCCAAGTTCACCTCGGACGTGTGGACGTCGACCAGGAGCAGCGGGTGGTATCTGGACCTCTGGTGCCAGCAACCACATGATGGGCTCCAAGGCATCCTTCTCCGAGCTCGACGGTGATGTTACCAGTACGGTGAAGTTTGGTGATGGCTCAAGGGTTGGCTATCCAAGGGCGCGGCACCATTATCTTCAGATGCCAGAACAGGGAGGGCACCGTGTGCTAACAGATGTATATTACACCCCATAGCTACGTTCTTGGCATCATCAGCATTGGTCAGCTGGATGAGCGTGGTTAGCGATGGTACTGATCAAGGACGACGTCCTTAGGATAGGGACTAGGAGCAGTGACTTCTTGCCAAGGTGAAGAGAGGTCCCTGAACTAATTATACCTGCTCGACCTGAAGGTAGAGCAGCCGGTGTGCCTGGTGACAAGGCACTCTAAGGAACCGTGGATGTGGCATGCTCGGTTTGGATATCTCAGCTTGACGTGCTTGGTCGGCTAGAAAGATGGTCCAAGGGCTACCCCACATCAAGCACGGAGGTGAGTTGTGTGATAGCTGCCTATCCAGGAAGCAGTGGAGGCTACCATTCCCAAAGGTGGCCAAGTATCGCATGAAGGACGCTCTGAGCTCATTCACGGCGACCTCTGTGGGATGATCATGCCTGCTATAAACGGTGGATGGCGGGTACTTCCTCCTGCTCATGGACGATTGCAGTCGCTACATGTGGTTGCAACTCCTGACTAGCAAGGATAAAGTGGTGGTAGCGATCAAGAAGTTCAAGACGCGCGCGGAGGCTGAGAGCGGCAAGAAGCTCCACGTGCTGAGGGCTGATCGCAACGGTGAATTCACTTCGGTGGAGTTTGCTGCGTACTGTGCAGATCAGGGTGTGGGGCAACACCACACCATGTCGTACTCGCCACAACAGAATGGCATGGTAGAGAGGTGGAACTAGACGGTGGTCGGCATGGCCCGATCCATGATGAAGGCCAAAGGCATGCCGGCAAGGTTCTAGGGAGAGGCAGTGACCACGGCGGTGTTCATCCTCAACCGCTCTCCGACCAAGGCCCTGATGGGCAAGATGTCGTTCGAACCTTGGTATGGGCGCAAGCTGAGCGTGTCCTTCCTCTGGACATTCGGTTGCATCGGCCACATCAGGAAGACGAAGCCGAACCTCACAAGCTAGAGGACAGGAGCACACTAATGGTGTTCCTAGGCTACGCGGAGGGTTCCAAGGCATAATACTGTCTCTACGACCCACATGGAGACAAGGTGCTTGTCTCATGCGACGTTGTGTTCGACGAGAAGGCGGCTTGGGACTAGAGCAGTCGGAGCACGGGGGAAGCTGGCGGCTTCACCAGCACCTTCGTCGTCGAGCACTTGATCATCCACGGTGGTGGAGACATTGGGGAAGAGGTGCCGAGCACTCTGGAAGGAGCGCCGAGCACTCCAGCGGTAGAGCCGAGCACTCCTAGGGCAGTGTCGAGCACTTCAGGAGGGATGCCGAACACTCTAGGAGGAGTACCCAGCACTCCTAGAGGGATGCCGAGCACACCAGGAGTGGTGCCGGGAGGTTCTACAGTGATGGCGACCACTCTAGGACGGGTGCCAAACACTCCCATGGCAGAGCCAAGACGTCTTACAGTGGTGCCAACCACTCCAAGACTGAGGCTGAGCACTCCTATAGTAGGGCCAAACACTATAGGAGTTATGATGAGCTGTCCAGAAGTAGTGCTGAGCACTGCAACCAGGATGCCGAGCACTCAAGGTGCTATGCCAAGCACTCCGGTGGAACAGGGAACTCCATCAACGCTGATCGAGTTCGCCTCACCTCCAAGTGACATCACTGAGTTTGTGGACGCCTACCACGAAGGTGAGGAGGCGCGGTTCTATAGGCTGGACACCATCATCGACGGCACAGGACCCTCAGGACTGGCTGGTCGGCTGCTCAATGACACAGAGCTACTGCTTGTCAATACAGAGGAACCACCCATGTTCACGCTGGCCGAGCGGGATGGAAACTGGCGACGGGCGATGCTGGAGGAGATGAAGGCGATCAAGGAAAACGAGACATGGCAGCTCATCGATTCACCTCTAGGATGTCGTCTGATCAGCCTGAAGTGGGTGTACAAGGTCAAGCGGGACGAGCTCGGCGCCATTTTCAAGCACAAGGCATGCCTCGTCGCCCGCGGCTTTGTTTAGCGCGAGGGCATCGACTTCGAGGAGGTCTTTGCGCTAGTAGCGTGCATGGAGTCAGTTCATTTGCTACTAGCCTTAGAAGTAGAAAAGGACTGGCGCGTCCATCACTTGGATGTTAAATCGTCCTTTCTCAATGACGAACTGGCGGAGACGGTCTTCGTCAGGCAACCTCCAGGTTTCGCCATCAAGGGAGAGGAGCACATGGTGCTCTGACTGCGGAAGGCGCTCTACAGGCTACGGCAGGCCCCACGAGCATGGAACGCCAAGCTTGACGCCACGCTGGGCGAGCTTGGGTTTTAGCGGTATGCAACCGAGCACGCGCTCTACACGCGGCGATGGGGGAAGGAAGGAGCTTATCGTCAGCGTGTATGTGGATGACTTAATCGTCACCAGCGCGTGCATGGAGGATATCAATAGCTTCAAGCATGAGATGGCAGCTCGTTTTTGAATAAGTGATCTTGGCACACTCTCCTACTACCTCGACATCGAGGTGAGACAGGGGAAGGAGGAACTCATGCTCGGTCAGAGCGCGTATGCCTCCAAGCTGTTGGAGAGAAGCGGCATAGCTGAGTGCAAGCCATGCGTGACTCCGATGGAGGAGCGGCTGAAGCTGACGAAGGCTAGCACCGTAGCAAAGGTGGATGCAACACTCTACCGGAGCATTGTCAGCGGTCTACGCTACCTAGTCCACATGAGGCCGGACATTACGTTTGTCGTGGGCTACGTCAGTCGCTTCATGGAGGATCCCAAAGAGGATCACTGGGCTACGGTGAAGCGGCTACTACGCTATGTCAAGGGGACAGTGGATCATGGGATCATCTTCCCAAAAGATCAGCGGGAGTAGGCTGTAGCTCACTGTGTTCAGCGATGCAGACATGGCGGAGAACATCGACGGACGATGGAGCACCTCTGGCGTGCTCGTCTTCCTCGGGTCGGCCCTAATCTCATGGTTGTCGCTGAAACAAAAGGAGGTGGCGCTATCTACGTGCGGGGCAGAGTATGTAGCGACGGCCACAGCGATGTGCCAAGTTATGTGGCTATGCCGGCTGCTGGGCGAGCTGACCGGCGTGGAAGCTCACCCACCCGCACTGATGGTGGACAACCAGCCCGTCATTGCCCTCGTGAAGAATTCGATTCTGCATGACCGGAGCAAACACATCGACGTGAAGTTCCACTTTCTCAGGGACTGTGTCGATGGAGGGCAGATCGTTATCGAGTTCGTCGAAATTGGTCGGCAACTCGTGTACGTCCTCACCAAGCTGCTCGGACGTCTTCGACTCATGGAGCTGAAGGAGATGATCGGCATGGAGGGGGTACAAGAGATAACAGTAGGTTTAGGGGAAGAATTGTTAGAATAAACTACTATTTTCCTTGTGTGAACACAGCAAGGAAAGACGACGCCGAAAGGCCCCATGCTGTGATACTGTAGCCGCTGCAGGTGCAGGCGCCGCAGGACTCACCTACAACATTGTAGGCACATATAGTGGCCGGTGTAGAGTCAGCTCTGTATGTTATCTAGCCACTGTTGCAGCAGGACAGCTGTACTATGACTAGATGGATAGAGTTGTATAAATAGACTACCACGACAGCTCAGTAAAGTGAGTTCAGATTTGCCATCTCACAGACAAGGCTTCGGCTAACGCTGGTGTCTTGTATTGTGTGTGCTTGCTCTGTTCTCCCTTTTTCCTCTAGCTCCAGCCATAGCGTGTGGGAACGGACAACGTCTGTTCGTGGTTGGCACGGCTAGTAGGTGCTCGGCAACACTAGCGGGTGATCGGCAAGACTGATGAGTAGTTTACTTATCTGAGCCGGTGATCCTGTAGGCCAATAGTTTTTCCTATAATATTGTGTACCATATACATATATATAATAATCTATCCTAGTTTCTGTGTCTACACCTTGTGATTTAGGGTTATAGATAGATGTCGAAATCAGATGAAAGGTGGCTTCGCCGCTGTGACACGGGGCTATCAGCAGGTTGCCGGATCCAAAGCACCCACGGAAGCCTATTTAAATGATTCTTTGACTCTTGATTTGTTACGGATGTGGCATGTTTGGAGAATAATAAAAAGGTACATAGTATAAGTCATATACTTTATGGCCACCAATGCAATCAAGTATTTGATCAACTTAGCTAACCTGAAACCATTTAATTAGCATATATAAGGCCCCGTTCGGCTTACTCCATATTCGGTTTGTTCGGCTTCTTTTTTTTAGTCAGAATAGTATTTTTCTCTCGTAACAATTCAGCCGGAACAATGTTTTTCAATCAGTTTCAGTTAAATTTCAGACCAGCGAACGGGGCCTAAATGTCCATGATCTAAGCACAATAGTTAAAAAATACAGGGTAAAAAAACTGTACCGGAATAAAGTCATCATAGATGACAGCTATGTAACCACGTCTCCTAGTAATAAACAAATGATAATAGATCATTCAAGATATCATATAGTTTTTATATAGCCACAATAGCATCCTGTAAGTCATGTTTTGTTATTTGAAAGGGATAGAAAGAGAGGAACAAATGGGTGCCAAGTTTAGGGACACGGTGGGCCTTGTTTGGAAGTTGGGGAAAGACTTGAGAAAGAGCGAGGAGAGAAGGGAATTTTGGGTGAAAGACACACAAAGAAGCTTTCGTGGATGGTGGAGATGAGATTGCGTTAGGAAAAGCTGCGAAATTCCAGCTTTCTCTGGGGTCAGTAGGATTTGGGGAGATTTCTTTCCAACCGGGTTGAAGCAAAAGTCTAACCGAAAAGTTTGCTGATCTGAACTCATATTGATGCTGGAGACGACACTGGCTTTGATGTGCTGTGCTGTCCCATCTTGTTTAGCCATGTGAAAACGCACCGAAGGGAAGAGGGTGATCTTTGCGCACTAGGTACAGCTAAGATCTGTAAAGGCCGGGCACCACTGATCTTGCTCGACAATACCAAAGTTGCACGAACTG
Organism: Miscanthus floridulus; assembly: GCF_019320115.1. NCBI lineage: Eukaryota > Viridiplantae > Streptophyta > Magnoliopsida > Poales > Poaceae > Miscanthus > Miscanthus floridulus. The sequence goes on along the minus strand of NC_089584.1, from coordinate 19,604,042 downwards.
AAATACTTGGTGGTTCCATTCGCGCCTTTTAACTTGGAAGTCAAACATGATATTCTTCTGAGAAGGTATAATATAGTTAGGCCTTGTTTAGTTGGGTGAAATTTGAGAATTTGATTACTGTAGCACTTTCGTTTTTATTTGACAGTTAGTATTCAATCATAGACTAATTAGGCTCAAAACGTTCGTCTTGCGATTTTCAACCAAACTGTGCAATTAGTTTTTTTTTCCGTCTACATTTAATACTTCATGCACATATCGCAAGATTCAATGTGATATCTACTGTAGCACTTTTTAGAAAAACTTGTTGGAACTAAACAAGGCCTTAGTGCCAGTGATTCACTCAAAGCAGTGTGATGGCAAGTACAACGACAAGAAGACCATGGCATTGCGTTGCCCAGGTTCTTAATTAACATGCATGTTTTTTTCTTTCTGGGTAGACAGACTGATACAGAGTAGAATTGCACAAGAATACCGATCAGATGGCTCTGTCGTCTGTCCTTGTTGATCAGATGGCTCTGTCGTCTGTCCTTGTTTATCCTATATATATAATGATCTTAGGTGTGCAGCTCGGTGCTCACTAACTACGCCATTGTTTAGTTCCACCTTAACTTCTAAAAGTTGCTACAGTACCTGTCACATCGAATGTTTGCGGCCGTGCATGGAGCATTAAATTTAGACGAAAAGAAAAACTAATTGCACAGTTTGGTAGGAAATTGCGAGACGAACGTTTTGAGCCTAATTAGTCCATGTTTGAACACTATTTACCAAATAAAAACGAACGTGCTACAGTAGCCCCAAAATCCAAATTCCTACCGCTAAACAAGGGCTACCACTAGCTGATGTTCTACTCAAGTACAAAAGAAAGTCATAAAACATGATTGAGAAAAATTGTCTCCCCAACAATTTTTGTCAGTCGGCACAATTTCCGCTGCTTCCGTACTATAGACGGATTTCTTAACCTGTAGCTTCTGAGCAGTTGTTATATTTAGATCTTTCATCGATCCCAGCTGTCGCTGTTGATTAATTCCCACTCCTGGTAGCAGTACAGCAAGTGGAACTATTTTCACATGAGTAGACTATCAATAATTAAGCACATCGTCACGTCATGTTTCATTACTTGAATGACGTGAAATGTTGATATAAAAAGGTGGATGATTAGTTAGTTTGGTAAGATATGTTTTTCATTTCTTATGCTTTAGCTATTTCTTTTTGTAAAGTGTTACTTTTGCCTTGTGTTTATATGGAGCATATAAATAATACCAGTCAGACTGGAAACTTACACATCCCAAATATTGTTGTGGCATTGTGATAGAAGCGATTTTTCATGTTTTACCGCAAGCGATTACAAGAATACACTAGTGTGCGTTGGAAAATGGTTGTAAATGAAAAGAATATCAGACACCGCGCAAATGGAATCGTAAGAACTGTTTCATTCATTGATTGTCACTACAGAAAAGTTTTTTTTTTCAAAGACTCATTCCTTTGTAGCTCTTAACTTGCAATCTTTGTTTAGCACTCGTGAGGACGACGCCTGTGTGACCTTGAACTGGAAGATTGTGGCCGCGTTCCTGATCCTGTAGGGGAGGTTCGGAATAGTGCACCAGAAGCGGGGCACCGGCGGCAGCTTCTCTCCTGTGACGATCTGATGATGGACTTTGGCTAGAGGGCAGAACATCCGGTGGCAATCTGCTACAGTGAGGTTCGGGCCCAAATGAGGCGTATCTGGTGAGAGAAAACCTCCAAGTCAGTCCGCAAAAGGCCGATCAAAAGAGGAGATGCTAGGGGTGATCCCTTCAACACTGCTCCGTCACAAAGGTGGAGCTCATCGCGGTGATCAACAATGTAGTCCAGGCTCTCGAAGCTGAGAGCCTGGCCGGGGTGAAGGAGATGCCAACAGAGAAGGCCTCCTCGGAGAAGTGCACACCACCCTCGCGGGTGACACCTCTAGCTTCGGAGACAATGGTGGCATTCGTCATTGCATGATGTGGAGGCAAAATAACATGAAATGAAAACCCTAAAGATGCATTCGTCATTGGTTTCTCACATGTCTAGAGGCACTTGTGGGACCCATGTCCCCATTTCTATCTCATCCTCTTAATATCTAGGCAGGTTGTGGTTCTAAAGCCATTCATCATAGAATGGAGAGATATTGTATGGCAAGCTCCAGCTGGCGCCATGGCGAGGGAGGACAGGCGGCTGACAGAGCCACAATGAGATGGAGTGGTGTGAGCTGTGGGATGTTGTGGGGTGGGCGAGGTGCCATCCCGACGGTGAGAGGGAGTCGCGCCAGGTAGCAGCGCAAATGTGGGGAAGGCAACGTGGTGCTGAGCTCGGTAAGAGGGACAACAAGGGCAAACAAGAGCCAGCTATTGGATACCGAGAGAAGATGTGGCTTGGGAAGAAGAGATAAGATTTATATTTAATGGCTTATAATAATAATAATAGAAAACTGACAAATAGAACCTATGTTTTATTGGATAGTGTGGAACTACTATATGAGTGAATTCTTGTGTTATATACTTATATCTGAAGATTACATAAACATCAAATAGCTAGCAAATTAGTTCTAGGTGCCATGTTGGTGGGTTTGTACTTAGTAAGAGCCTATTTGGTGCTGCTTTAGCTCTAGCTCTAGCTCCTGCACCTGCACCGACGAGGAGCTGGAACTAACCGCACCAAACAACCGAGGGGGAGAAGCGCTTCTTGGGATAACAAGGGAGGATCCAGAGCTATTTTAACGGTACAACGTTGTACGATGGTGGAGCTGTGTTTTTTTTCGCTTCGGCTCCGGCCTCTGTGGTGTGGGAGTCACATCCTGCCGAGTGATACCAAACATGCTGTAAGTTATGACTGAGTAGGGGAGGGTGATTATAAAGCTACTACTAGTTGCATCAACGTGCAACAGTAGTATATCTATAACTACGTTAGGCTTGGTGAAGAGTTGTAGCATCCTTGTAGGTTTACAGTACTATCAGTAGCCTTAGTGAAGATATCGTTTTACCGTGCTCAGTCCTAGTCCTACGTGGTACTCTACACCGGTGTAAGCAATATATATAGGAGTATTGTTGTGTGAAAACGTTTCTGTCGGATCTTATATTCTTACATCATCATTGCCCCCTGTGGCTGATGACACCAGTTGGTGTTTCATGGCCAATTGGTCACGCACTACTAATTAAGCAATGGTGGTGACTGACCTTTAGGATTTGAGCTTGTTGTTAAATTTTATAGTAAATGCTTTTCGTTTTTTAACTAAATCTTTCTTGTAAATTATTTCTCTGTATGGAATTAGTTAAGGATATTTTGCTTCATTAATTAGGGCAAACCTTTAATTGATAATTTATTTATTTATTAGTTCCATATCATAGGGATTTTGAGACGACCCCACTAATTAGCGAACTTTCACTCATTTATAGATCAACGTTCCATCCGACACATCCCACGAGTTTTTTTTTTTTGGAAAAAAAACGAATTTCCACCTCGTTCCCTATTTGGATTCTGCTGGTTCTCCGATGACCTGGCTAATCATCAATCCCACACCAGCTTAGCAACTTTTCTTTTTGGGGAAAAATTATTTCTGCAACTTTCCTTGTATGAAAGTTACAAAGTTATATACACAACTTTTACGTATAACTTTTTGTGTAAATTTTGTAACCATATTTTCTTAGAAAGTTGCAAAGTTATGCATATAACTTTTATATATATTATTTTGCGAAACATAACTTACCAACACAATTTTCTTTTCTAGAAAAAAATATTCCTGCATTTTTTCTTTTTTGAAAAGTTACAAAATTATATATATATAACTGGTATGCATAAGTTTTCACGCAACAACTTATCATCATAATTTTTCATCGTAGCTTTTATTTTTTTTGGAAAAAATATTTCCATAACTTTTTCATTGTTGGAAACGTTTTACGAAAACAGCGTATCATCATAGTTTGTCATCATAATTTTTTTTTACTTTTATTTTTTTGGAAAAAAATCATAACTCTTTATTTTTAGAAAATAACAAAGTTATACTCACAACTTATGTACATAGCGTTTTACGTGACAAATATCATCATAACTTCTCATTGTAACTTTTATAGATTTGTGATCATAAGATTCAATTAGTAGATCGGAAGAAGAGAAAAAGTGAAAGAAGAGAGACAAATGGTGAAAAAGGGAAAAAAATGTGGTGCACTGTTTTATTTTATAATACGTATACAACTAGTATATGAATACATATACGATCATGTAAAATGGATAGGTTAATGTATAAAAGATAAAAAAGGTAAAGGAAAAAAAAGGAGAAAGATGGGCTCACCTGCGATTAGTGTGCGAGCCTCTGCTCAGCAGCCTCCGCTCCACGTAATAGAAACATGCAAGGGAGAGATACATAACAACGGAAGGTCTACAGGAGAAGGAGCAACGAGCGGCATGGACACATGGCGGAGAGTGCTATCGTTCGCTGGATTGGAAACTGAGTGAACGCTTGTGAAAATGGAATTTGGATTTTGAGAGGTCCGTTGGGCACTTGAGGAGCTGCATAGTATACGGATTTTGTGTATTATTACCGTATATTTTGCTGTAAAAGTAGTCGAATATGAAGTTGAGCCTGTGTATTATTACCGTATATTTTGCTGTAAAAGTAGTTGAATATGAAGTTGAGCCTCTGACGTGTACAATCTGGTCCAATATGAAGTTGTAAAGGTCGTCGACGAGCTCTAAGAGTTGGTCAACCTTGTATGGGTCTCTTTTTATTCCTTTCTCTTCTCTCCACTACAAAAAACAAGTTTCGGTTTAGTATTTAATACCATGCACGAAGTTTTTATACTACGGGTGAAGGTTCAAACTTACCCTTAAGGGGTGTCTCCTGTAGGCACCGGTGTTACTCATCATAGAACATATATAGTATCCACAATGTACACTCCCAGGCTTCTGCTTGGGGCACTGTGTGTTTTGCATATGAAAATATTAAGTAATGCTTTTTACAGCCATGTAACGGAGTACTGAAGAAGTAAGTTACACTTACCACACATAGTGTTTTTATAGCCAGCTTTTTTTTCTTGCTGGATCATGTCTTCCATGATGATTAGTGACATAGAACCTAAATGCCCTGTTCGAATTATTTTAGCAAATAGAACTAGTTAGTATCCAAAAGTGAACGTTACAAGTATGTATACAAACATATAAGCTAATGTGGATTGCCGATATGTATACGTCTTGAGAATCGATATGAAGTCTTTGTATGTCACCGTGTCCCTATCTAATGAATCAAAGATCCATGCCATGCTCCTTCCGACATCGACAGATATACAAATTCAGTGGTTGCTGCATGGATTTAATCATAGAACTAGATAAGCTCTGTTGCATCGAATAAAATATATCGAACAAAGCTTTAAGTATAGAGTTGAACTTATTCGAAGTTGTATGGTAGCCATATAATAGAGTATTGTTGGAGATTTTTAAAAGCCAGGGCAATGTATGCCGCAACCTTAAGGGACTCTTCCCTTAGTTTCGCCGTACGGATGCGCTCTTTCTCTCGAAGAGTCTTTGCAGCAGCTAGCTCTTTGGCATCCAGTGTCCACCATTTAGGGTAATTAAATTTTGTTTGGGCTATAGCTTGAGGGTCTAGATACCCAGCTTTCACACTTGGCATTTGTTTAACAATGTGCACTTGCATTCTACAAATCACGGCGTGGGTTAGTTACAACAAAATTCAAAGATTACATTTATATCATATCGGGAGGACAAGGACTTACATGCACCACGTGCGAATTAGATTCATCTCCATTTCTCCAAGGTGAAAGCATATGTGCATGTCATCGAAGTCAAAGACAATTTTTCCGGCTGAGCTTCCAAATGTGCCGGTGGGGAAGCATGCTTGTATGAGATCTATGCTCGTTGAGAGAACACGCAAGTACCAATCATGGAACCTTCTCATTCCAAGTGGTAGGCGCTGGATGTCCCGATTTGGTAGGAAGGGCTTGACTCTTTCATATGTTTTCAGACAATCCTTTGACCATTCGATGGCATCAACATTTGGATACTGCTTTGCAATTTGGTAGAGTTTGCTAGTGACGGCCTCCTCAGAACCCCGTGATGGGACTTTTTTAACTTGGATATCAGGCTTGAACTGGTCATGGGAATACCACTTGGACACCGATGAGACGTCTTTGGTCGAAACATAAACTGGCCTTATGTTGATTGGAATCTTCTTTCGAAGTTCCCATTCAGGCATGTCCTCATCTTCTTGTGCATCACCTTCTTCAGGAGGCACTCGTTCATGTATCGGCTGTGCTTGTTGAGAAGACTGTGGCATCTCATCATGCACTTGCTTAGTATGAGCTGAAGAAGGTTGTGGCATCTCATCAGGCACATGCTCGCTAGGAGGCGGGGAAGAATGTGGCATCTCAGGAATGTGGTGGTCACGAGACGGTGAAAATATCTCCCCAACCTCAACAACTCGCTCCAAATTTGGGAGAGGGGGAGGCGGCAAAGAAGCAGTCAATATAATGCCCTGTTTGTGCCAGAGGATGAACTGCCCCAAAACGTCTCCGAGTAACACCAGCCCCTCGGGAGTTGCATAGTCTATCCTCCACTGCATGAACTCGGGCTTCACTGTATGCACCTCGACCCTAGTGTAGTCCGATGGTATCTTATTATTGTGGTGTAAGCCACCGGGAGAATGTGCCACACCCGTTACCACCTCCATCATAGTGTTCTGTCGGCCGCTGAGAAACACCAAGGTGTAACTAGTTGGTTCCCGTATGCGATCGACGGGGGTTGTGGCTGCAGTGGAACCTTGGCTGCTAGAAACTTTTAGAGGGCTGCCAACTAATGCCAGTTCTCCCGGCAGCTGTGGCCTCTTCATCTATCTTCCTAAACTGCTCTTCCTTAGCATAGTAGCTACTGGGCCTAGATGATGGTGGTGTTTGTTCCTCTTCGCTAGTTCGGTGTTACGGGCACTGAGCTCCAATGCCTCCGATGAAATCTTCTGAGCCATGAGCTCCTCCCATTGACTAGGAGTTATTTTGTTGAACTCATTAAAGGGAGTTAACTCCTTTTGGATATACTTCGTGTTGAGCTCCGACCTCCAACGTCGGAATGACTCTACCATCATCCTGAAAGCATTTTTTACCAGTTCGTGCTTACCCTCCGAAAATCTAAAATTAAGCTTCAACTGTATATCCCATAGTTTATTCTTTTTGTTCTCTGGTACCTCTTCTAGTTAGGGATTGCTGTGTTCAATTTATCTCTTATTAGGGCCCCGATCGCATTACGGAATCGTTCTCTTAATTCCTTCAGCTCAAGGATCTCCCCTGCTGGCCCGACCTCTGTTATCACATAGCATGCCTTATCTAGATATATATTTCCTTTTCTATCCCCTCGTTTTCTCTTAGGCTTGGTAGTCATGGTTGTGTCTTGAGGTTGTGGAGCAGAGACATCGTGATCTGTCTCTGTGGCTGTTGCCTCTGCTCTCCTTTCCTCTACTCTGTCTTGTCCAGCGAGATGTCACGGACGTCGATGTTGTCTTTTCTAAGTTTCAAGAGGGACCTATATATACGACAGGTCAAAGTGTTAGCAGAGGTAACATAGCCAAAGCTTTAGCAAAATTTATAGGCTAAGGCTTTTTCCCTACCTCCTCGTTCGGGTCAAAATCCTTGTCCAAGTCTTCCTCCTGTTGGCCTCCTTCTGGCTTCACATGGGAAAGGATCCTCGGGACTTATATATCCCTCTTCTGAGTCCTCATCATCATCATCCTCTTCTTCTTCGACTTCAGCAGCCTCTCCTGCTATTCCTTCTGCTCCCCCTTCCTCCTTATCACACAGCTCTTAAGTAAGCATCACTTCTAGATCCTTTTCTACCTTGTTATCGAACTGCTTCTGAGTAAGCTGGTCCTCTAGTGCTTGCTCCTCATAGGTTGGCTGCTCATCATGCTCGGGGCATCGGGCTGCACTATCTGGTGTTCGCAACATTATTTCACGCTTTGTTCTAATAGATGCAAGAAAGTGTGCTTTAGGTACGTAAGAAGGTATAAGAAATCAAAAAGATCTATAAACCAAAGTAGTCCTATAAAACAACAATATATAAAAAAATGAGAAGTAGCAGTAGTAGAGGCCTCAGAAACATGTCAATCATCATCTGATCTTGAACTTGGAGCATCAAGGCATCACAACAGAGAAGAGAGAAGGTAATGTAGGGGCGGCTGCTAATGATGCCAAGTTCCTCACAAGCTCTTGATCATCAGCTCATATTCCATATAATGTATGGACTTAGACAATTTCATCAGCGGCAAAACAAAGGATAGAAGAGGAGAGATTTAGCAAAAAAAAGCAACAGCTACTTAGCAAACATAGAGAGGAAAAGGTGTAAAAAAGCAGCTGCTGCTTCCCAAATATAGAGGATAGGAAAAATAGCCAAAAAACAGTTGACTGCTGCCACATGGTTGGAAGACCCCTACAGATCAAAATCTAGTAACTTAGATGTGGTAAATAATGGATTAGAGTAGAGGAGGAGTAATAGTAGATAGAGTAATAGTAGAGGAGTAGAGTAGAGGAGGAGTAGAGAAGTGTAGCAGCCAGTAGTTAAGAGTAGCAGCCAGCAGCTAGGGAAAAGAGTAGAGTAGTAGGCAGCTAGTAGGAGTAGGAGTAGCTAGCAATAGCAAGTAGAGTAGTAGTAGTTCAGTAGAGTAGAGTAAGTAGTAGTAGTTCATTATAGTAGTAGTAGTATATACAAACAGTTGTATCCAAAATAATCAGCTATAAACACCAGTTCATTAAGAATTACAAGATAAAAACAGTGTCATCCTAGGAAAACATAGGTGTTTGGGAAAATGAAGTGGAGTAAGTAACGAAAATAACATGGTTAGAGAGCAGTTAACACGTAAAATGGAACTTATATGTTTTAACCTAAGTTTATATTAACAAAATATTTACATATGCTATACTTCTTGCTGGATAAACTAAATTGCCTCAAAACATTGATCACTTGCCTGTTTCTTTGACGTCCTAAGATCCATTTCATCAAACTACTAAAAATTTGACCATCAATATGATTAAAATCATGTACATAAATTGGTTATTTTTTTATAAAGGAATGTGGCTACAACTTGGACACTCAATCATGGAAAGTAAAGAAAATGATAAAAAATAAAAAGAACAGAGCAGATTTGCTGCCATGGCAAGGTATATCTTAACTACAAAATTGCATTTCATAAGTTAAATACGAGTGTACATCATTAACAAGAAGAACACAAGATGACAAGAAATAAGGCTAAGCCCACAAGGTTAAGCTACCTATGAACATATCTAGCCTACACAGCAGCAGAAATTTCTAGCACAACAATAACCCCTTGGAACCTTAACCCTTTTACCAGAACAGAAAGAGTGCAGGTTAAATCATGATGCACAGCATAAAGAGTTAACAACTGGCACAAAATGGAGGAAATGCTCAACAGATGTATGGCAACCTCAAGAACAAGCCAACCTACAGAAACGTGGCAAGTATACTGCACAAAAGGAGCACAACCTGACAGGAAGTTTAGAAATTCAAATCTGGAGTTCTAGCTAACCAAAAATATTGTTCTTTAACAATTTAGAAATCTTATGAAAACACTACAACTACTTAGTTATCAACAGGAATTATATCCGATTTGGAAAGAAGTGAAATAGACACGATACTTGAACCATAAATTTTCTAGCTAATTTACATTCACCGCTCTAGCTACATACTTAAATTAAGTAGCACATGCTCTCTGTTCCACAAAGCTTGAGTTTCTTAAGCCCCAGACTAGATGGCATCTTACTCCCCACAAATGTTGCTAAATTATCTAGATTAATCAAGCAACTGCTGTCAATCTGGAAGTAGCTAGATTAATCAGGCAACTGTTCATTTGGTAAAAGGTGTAAAAACCTGGTTGACATCGACAGGTAACACAAGCAACTTTTATATGGCAAGTGCTGCCATTTGAATTTGCTCATCCAAAAGAATTCTGGAGCTCACAAATCCAAATTTGAAACATCTTAGGCAAGCAGAACTGTAGAAGAGCATCCCTGTATTCTCTTATTGCATCTACTACTTCAGAATGACATCTAGCAGGCAAAATTACTAAGAACAGATCATGCAAGATCAAACAGCTTCATGGTTTTCACGAATCATTTTCACCATAGCCTTGAGTGAAGTAGCATCAAACCAGAGCTAACAGCTTGATGACCGAGCAGTTCTACTAGATTAACACACAAGCTATTGAGCAGACTCGCAAGGCAAAGCTAGCAAGAATCACCAGGCAGAGGCAGGGGCAGAGATCACCTACGCGGCTTGTGGCAGGCGAGGTTGAGCTTGTCCGTACAGCGCGCGGGGCCCAGGGGTGGCGCGGGAGGCCGAGCGCCGGAGCCTGTGTCGTCGGTGCGCTGGGGGCAGGGGGCCGGGCGTGGAGCGTCGAGAGCCTGTGTCATCGGCGTGCGGGGGCAGGGCGTCGGGGGCCGGGGCAGGACGTCGAGCGCCGAGGGCTAGTGTGGGCGGGCGTGGGCACGGGACTAGCGGCGGGGCCGTCCGGCGAAAACCCTAGGACGAGGAGGAGCAGGCGCGCGGGGTAGCCTGACAGCGTCGGAGGAAGAAGACAACGCCAACAGGTTGAGTCCTGTGCGCCCTCCTATTTGTACTCGGGACTATTTCTAGGGGCGGTTTCCTGATCCAGCCGCCCCCACAAATGCATTTGTAAGGGCAGTTCCTGATCCAACCGCCCCTACAAATGCATTTATAGGGCGGTTCCTGATCCAACCGCCCCTACAAATATTTTCTATTATTTTAAATTATAAATTCTATATTTTTTATATCATAAAACACAAAGTAATATAAAAAAATTGTGTATATGCACAAATATAATATTTTGTATTATTCTATATATGAAGAAATATATATATATATAAACAATTGTAGACAAAACAATATAGAAAACAAAAAAAACAAAAATTAAAAATTTGAATTTTAAAACATTCGACTACAATTTTATGACATTAAATGAAATAAAATAAAAATGTTGTAAACATAAAAGTTGTATAACTCAGTCAACATGTACAACTTTTAGTATGAGTTGTATAACTCATACTAACTCCAAATGTGATGGTTTTTTTTCCTAAAATTTTATAAAATTATGCTCTATCATTTTAGTCTAGTCATCTATCTTTGTCACTAATTTTAAACAATTCAAATTTTAAATTTTAGAAAATGACAGCTTCGAACCTGATTTTCAAACACTAAATGATTTCAGCTGTAAAGGTGATGAATATAAAAGTTGTATAACTCATCGAGATCTCCTACTTTTATTTTAGGTTATTTCTTCATTTCATAAAGTGTTAAGTGATTTCATAAAGTTTTAATAGTAATAGAGTGGATGTTCAAATAGAGTTATCTGGATGTTGCAAAGGGTAGTCTCACACACATGCATAAAATGTAGTCTCACACACATACAAAAATATGTAGTCTTACACACGTACATAAATATATAGTCTCACACGCATGCATAAATGAAGTCTTACAAACACACACTTATACAAACACTCCACGTTCAACAACTAGCTAGCCCGTTGTAATGACTTTCTCCTTGATACATTTTTGTTCCCATGGCATTATGTCTTTGGGGAGGTTCTTTTTCACAACACTGATCTTCTTAGGAAAGTCTGTGAATAGCGACATCTCATTGTAGTTATTGTAAGCTTTAACATCGTCCACGCCATCAACTCTAATAATGTGCTGTTTCCCGAAGGCAACCATATGAATCATGAGATGTGGCATTATATCAAAAAAAAGCAGGAGGTAAACACATCTCCAGTTGATTTTGTGTCTCCACCACAAATTCATGTATATCACTCAGCTCTTGCTTATCAATCGTCTTCTATGAGATCTTCGAAAAAAAGTAGCACATGCGGGTGATGGTCATTTTCAAGAACTTTGGCTTTATAGCCCTGATTGCAATAGGTAGAAACACTATCAGTATCACATGGCAATCGTGAGCCTTATAGTGTGTTATTGACAAGTCCTTCATCGATACTAGCTTCTTCACATTTGCTGAAAATCTAGTCGGGACTTTGATCCTCCTTAGGGAAGTGCATATAGCTCTCTTCTCGTCTGGTGTTAGATTGAAGCACGCCAGCGGGCAGAGTGTATTTTCATTAGCCTTAGGTACCGGGTGAAGCTATGGCCTCATGTTTAGCTGCACCATGTCTTTCGTGCTTTCAGACCATTCCTTTGACTTGCCTGTGTCCATCAAGGTAGCAATGAGACTCTCAAAGACACTCTTCTACACGTACATAGCATCAATGGCATGGGGGACCTCCAAGTCTGGCATATAAGGCAGATACTGAAAGAAGATCGATTGTTTCTTGAAAGGTACTCCTTCAATATGAGGTGTTCTTCTATCTCTGTTCGTCCCTATCCAGATTCTTCTTTCCATAGACGACGCTGTATGTTTTTCACCATTCTATACACAGTGTTCTCCGTTATGACATCTCTTCGAAGGGGGTTCAATCTCTAGGGCGTTGTCATAAAATCTAAAGAATAATTTATTGTGGTACTTGTGACTTGTCTTTAAGAAGCATCAGTTCCTTAGGTAAACTATCTTCTTGGATGCATCCAGGTACACCCATGTAGTACCATCCAAGCAAACCAAGCATCCCGTCTTTCCTTTGATCTGTCTAGACAAAGCAAACAGCATGGAGTAATCATTTGTAGTAAGAAATATTATTGCTCTATATATGAAGTCCTCCTTTCAGAACGCATCATATATCTGCTCCCCATGCCTCCATAGCCTCTCTATTTCTTGCATCAAAGGCTCAAGGAACACGTCTATATCAATGCCTGGTTGTCTAGGGCCAGAAATAAAAATAGCGAGGAGAAGGTACTTTCTCTTCTGACACAACCATGTTGGGATGTTGTACATGCTCAAGATCACTGGCCATGTGCTGTGGTCGCTCATCCTCTCATTGAAGGGATTCATTCCATCGGTGCTCAAGCCAAATCGTACATTCCTTGGGTCATCGCTGAATTCTTTGTGCTTCTCATTAAACCTTTGCCACTGACTACAATCAGCCGGGTGTGCAATCTTATCATCATCCACCTTGCGCTCATCATCCCACTATGTCATGAGTGTGGCTTCTTTAGGGTTTAGGAAGATATGTCTCAAGCGGTCGGTCACTGGTAGGTACCACATTACCAAGACAGGAATTCTTCTCTGCTTTGCATCGTTGCCTAATGGAGTGTTCTTTGGGGGCTGAGATTCTTGTACCACCTTTTTTGTACCCTTCTTATTCCTCTTTTTCCCTGTGGAGGCTTCATCCCCACCGTAAAGGCCATTGTTCTTGTACCGGCTAGCCCCACATCGGGGACATTTATCCAGTGACTTGAACGTTTCACCACGAAAAAGTATACAGTGGTTGGGGCATGTATGGATTTTTTCAACCCCCATTGTCAATGGACTTATGACCTTCTTCGCTTGGTAGGTGTTGGCGGGAACTGAGTTTGGTTGTGGCAGCACCATGACAGGAGATGCAATAGATCATTGAAACTACAGTCTGACCAGCCAGTACTTAGCCTTTAGGATGAGCAGCTCAAGCACAAAATGTAGCAATGTCCAATGTGTCGGACAACCCTTTTCAACACCATACACAGTCTCCTTCTATACTTTTGTCACCCTTTCCAAATTTTCTAGACCTTTCAGGCTATTTAGTAAAATCTCTAGGTCCAAGGGCTCGAATTATGTCCTCCAAATCATCTTCATCCCCGACACGTGCTCCACCATCATTATTGGCACCACCTTCATCGTTACCATCCCAACCACCAGCATCACCACCTTGTTCATTGCCAAACTCAAAATCTATTCAGTGCATCAAGCTCTGCTGAATATTGGGACAAGGATTCTATGGTTTCGTCGTTCGTATTCATCCTCATCCTCGTCGTTAACAATAACCGTTTCACCATGATGAATTCACACTGTGTAGTCCTCAACAAATCCTCGTATAATCAAATGTGATCTGATGATAGTCACATCTGTCGATGCCATACGGTTTTTGCAATCTTTACATAGGCAAATAATTGTATCATTATTCTCTTTCAATATCGTTGCATGCTTCTTTGTGGCTTTCAATAAATTTATCCACCTCTTCACGAAAACCTACATTGAACCTTAACGAACCATACATCCAAGAGTTTCTGTACTCCATCTTTTACAACAACAACAAAACAAACATTAAATGACTACTTATTCAAATATATATAAAAATGAAACAAATTAATAATTACTTGAGAATAATTGTATATACTTCAGATATATATGAATATAAATCTAATATAATTCCATGAAGCATACAAACACACCATGGTAGAGGAAAATTAATTAATGGCCCATTTATCCATAAATAATTAAAATACATATTTATTGATTACAATAAACAATTTCAAAGACAACAATTAGCAACAATTATACTTTACCCAATATCTTTCATACAAACCCTAGTCCAATTTCATCAAACATAAATTTATAAAATCAAAATTAATAAAAAAACCAAACCCTAGATCTAGATCCACATGCACATGAAACATCCATAAAACTAACTAATTGTTCACTAAAATTAAGAAACATGGACCAAATAAGGGTATGATTTTGTTCCCCTCCCTAATTTACCCTAGTACATTTAAAAATTAGGTCTAATTTGCTTCATAAGTAGCTCAAGCATCATAGAAGAGAGAGAAAAAACAAAACTCTAATTACTCACTAACCAACCATTAAAACTTCAAAAAAGTATGGAATAGTATTTTCTTACCTTCTACAACCTCTCCACCAAAGGATTTGAGACCAAAACCTTCACCCCTTAGTAGAGTAATTTTTAGGAGGTGCCCAAGGCCTTTCCACCTTTCTTTTACAGGTTGGAGTGAGTGACCCGAGGAGAAAGAAGGTGCTGCAGTTGTGTTATATGTAGGTCATTTGTAGAGGCGGCTGGTGATTGAGCCGCCCCTATAAATCGGATCTATATATACAGGGGCATTTGTAGGGGCGGCTGAATCACCAGCCGTCCCTACAAATAGCAACTCTCAGGGCGGCTGGTGATTGAGCCGCCCCTATAAATCAGACCCCATTTATAGTGGCGGCTCGTATCACCAGTCGTCCCTGCTGTTCCATTTGTAGGGGCAGCTGGTGTCTGAGCACCCGAAGCACGTCACTGTAGGGGCGGCTCCATCACCAGCCGCCCCTAAAAAAAATTTGAACTGTTGCTAAAAATCGTTTTTTACGTAGTGTTAGCTGATCTTAACTAGGCGTGTGTGTGGAAAAGGAATTCTTATTCCATGTCTTACCCGATGATATCTCCAAAGATATTCTGGCATGATTGGAATCATTAACTGAGCACTACGCCGCTATTATGGATTGACCATAGAGAGGCCGGCCGGGTCTTTCCACTGACAGTAGTATGCATATGGTTTATTCCTTCGGTCTAGTTATACTAGCTGTACGTTAACTTTTGCCGTACATGAATGCGAATGTATATACGTATATACATAATACATCATACATGCAAATTACCATTCAATTAGTGTAAAAATACATACATAGGAGTAGGTGCTGGTCCATTTTTTTCTTTAAAAAATGTCATGTTCTAGGGTTCTTTTCTTGCTGAAGTATATAAGAATTTGCATTGCAAGAACACAATAATGGTTCCAGTGATGGGAATTACCATTCAATTAGTGTAAAAATTCATACATAGGAGTAGGTGCTGGTCCATTCTGTTTTTTCTTTAAAAAATGTCATGTTCTAGGGTTCTTTTCTTGCTGAAGTATGTAAGAATTTTGCATTACAAGAACACAATAATGGTTCCAGTGATGGGACTACTACGTACAAAGAGATTCTTTGCCGAGGTCATGCATGTCGCTCCATCATCATGATAGGAAAGCCCCACACACAAGGGAACAAAATGTACACATACGTACATACATATACATTCCAGCATACACTTTAATAAAGACAAATACACAACCAATTTTGTATAGATGTTACTAAAGAGAACTTTAATAGTAGTAGTGTATATATATATATATATATATATATATATATATATATATATATATATATATATATATATATATATATATATATATATATATATATATATATATATATATATATATATATCATGAACTTCTGCATCTCCCACACATGAGCTTTGAAACTTTACACTGTACTAGAAAATAATTACAACTAAGCTACTCTAATCAAGAACAAGCTAAGTGGATGGCGCTTAGCTCCTGCACATGCCTGCATATGGTCCCCAGCTCTTCTCTTTCTACATAGTACATGAACAATGCCAATATAATCGATCAGGCTATATAATAACATATACGTATAGTTATATATACACATATCTATATATAACACCAAAAGGGCCTGCATTATTGTAATGCATTGCCTCATCTCTACACAACACCACGGCGTTGTCAGGGCAAAAAAGTATCGCATTACGTAGCATATGATAAACAACGTAACTGAGCATCCATATCCTGCGGCAATCAGGCCGAGTAAACTAATCCGTCCCTAGTACGTATTAGTTGGCCACTTAATCAGTCTACCTAGCTCCTCTCACCAATCTACAGGCCTGTTCGGCTGGGATTATTCTCTCGTAAACTGATCGTAAATTTTTAGCCAGAACAGTATTTTTTTCTCACACCAAACCAGCCAGCAGTACTTCTTTACGATCCAGTAACGAACAAGCCCAGCTAAACGAACAGGCTGCTAGCTAGCTAGCTGATTAATTAGGAGCTGAGGTTTTATTTCTTAGTATAAACCCGGTGGTGCGGGTGTCGATCGTCAGAAACCAACGAGGAGGTCACACACTTAGAATACTCCGCAACATGGAGCCCGGACAAGCGCAATCTAGACCTCAACGCTGTCTTTTGTGAATTCCCTGCTTCTCCTGTTCACAGCCACAGCAGCTACTCTCTCTCTCTCTCTCTCTCTCTCTCTCTGCAGATGCAGTTGCACCGATCGATCGATCGATCGTCCTTCTCTCTCTAAAGTGCAGGGGGCAAATAAACAATGCGAGCAAGAAAGGTGCTAGCACCACTGGAGACTGGAGAGGGAAACATAGCCACCGCAAGGGTTATAATATCAGGAGCCTCTGTTCATGCATGTAGAGTATTCAAATGACTCGTTGAGCAGAGGCAGAGCTGATTATATCCACTCGGGTGTGCTGTGTGCCTCCAGCAAGCTCCAGGCTCCAGGTCTTATATATACTGCCCCTTCTGACCTGACACAGCTCCCTCTAACCCAAGCACCTCCTCCAGCTTTGACAGTCACTTCCACTACTACCTCCTCTCTCCATCTCTGCTGCTGCAGTTGCTGAGTACTAGCTAAGCAGTCATGAACACGATTAGCCCCAGGCTAAAGCTCTTCGGCTTCCACGTCTCCGAGGAGGAGCGGCACGAGCTGGCGGGCCGGGAGACGGAGGCGGCGGAAGCCGAGCCGGAGGAGGCGCCGGCGTGCGGTAACGGGGGCGGAGGGTCTGACTCGTCGTCCTCGTCTACCACCACGACCACGGCCACGGCCACGGTGGCCGGCGACGGGCGGAGGTACGAGTGCCAGTACTGCTGCCGCGAGTTCGCCAACTCGCAGGCGCTGGGCGGCCACCAGAACGCGCACAAGAAGGAGCGGCAGCAGCTCAAGCGCGCGCAGATGCAGGCCGCGGCCGCGGCCGCTGGCCGCGTCGCGGCCGGGGCCGCCGCGCTCTACCCGCGCGCCAACCCGATGGTGTCCGCCTTCGTGCCGCCGCCGCACCTCCTCGGCGGCGGAGGCGACGCGGCGCCCACGAGCTGGGTCTACTTCTCCCCGCGCGCCGCCGCCGTGGCCGGGGGCCCGCAGGGCCAGCAGTTCCACGTCTCCCACAACTGCGTGTTCCCGTCGTCGCGCGCCACCCCGGCCGCCGCCGTGACGGCGTCGCCGGCCGTGTTCTCCTACACCCCGGCGCCCTCCGCCGCCGGCGCCGCCTCGGTGCCCTACGTCACCGACGACCACAGCGGGCGGATGGTCCACGTGAGCACGGCGGCCGCCCTGGGGAGATACCCCTGCATGGCAGCTGGCCCTGGGATGGCGGTGGTGGCGGAGCCCGTGGTCACCGGGCCGGAGGACGCCCTGGGGCTGGACCTGCAGCTCAGCCTTGCGCCCGCCGGCTTGTGACTTGGCCGGTCGTCGTCGATGGAGCTCGATCGCGCGCGCGAGCGAGCTGCCACGCACTGTCGCCGGCCTTGGTAAAAGAGAATTCATCACCTACTAGTACTACTGCTGCTACTACTAAAAAGTACGTCTGTACTAAGATCGATCGTCCCTGGCTAGGTAATTAGCGCTAGTAATTATGTTTTAGTTGCTGGGATTCGGAGAGCTGCATGCGTGTAAGCCACCTGTAAGATTCCGGTTCTAGCTAATTGATGTGCATGATGATGATCTCAAGGACGATGGCCATGCTGGGCAGACCCTGTAAATTTTTGGTTGATCCGTCTATCCATCAGTCAATCTCGCTCTCTGCCATTTTCTTCAGTACAATGCATGCCGCCCATTTTTTTTTCTTTGGTTGCTGCTGTATTAACCCGGCCAGCTACTACTAGTAATAATATAAATTATTTAGTACTTAAAAATCAGTGATGAATGAGGCCGTGTTTGATTTGGTTTGCTGATCTAGGCGATGTGATGGGAATGAGAGTTTTTTTTGTATATAGGTTGAAGTTGAACATGCATAAACCTCTCTCTCTCTCTCTCTCTCTCTCTCCAGGCCAGCTGCTGCTGCCTTTAGTGCTCCATGAGTCATTTTCCTCTTGCCTTTGTGATGCCACCGTATATAGACTTTGTCACTTTATCTGTTTCCTTCAACTAGTTAACTAAGGGGCTAAGCATATTTTAACCCTCCAAATTCAACATGCATCAACGCATGTTACCAAAAAGGAGATCACGCCCCCCTCCCAACCATTTCTTCTTTGGCAATTAATTAACTACCACTGCAAAGCTGCTTTTCTACTGATGGTTACCCCTAGGGTTAGCTAGCTTAGCTGGTGATAGAGCACACGCACACGCAGCTGATGACCCTGTGTGCTGCGAGCTGCCTCCTCACGTCGTCAGTGAGTGAGTCAGCACGCTGTATATATATGTGAGATGTGCAACACATGCCGGATTGCTACCGCCGGGTCGTTCTCGTGCGTGCGCCCGCGTGATTGGGTTTGGATTTGGACGCGGCAGCACCTGGCACGGCCGGGCGCACGGCGATCGGCGAGGAGGCGTCGTCTCGTCGGAGCGAGTGCGCGCACCAGTGACCAGTCACCAGAGAGAGGTTTGCGTATGGTGGGTGGTGTTCCGGCCGGTCCGGCGGGTACTCGTCGATCGGAGAACAGAAAAGCATGCATGCGCCACTGTGTGCCGTGTACTTGCCTTGCGGAGATCGATCGAAGTGACAGGCATGCTAGCCCTATGCTCGCTTTTGCTCGGTGTACGTACGCGGCGTGGTGCAGCATGTCCCTTCACTGTTGGGGCTTACGTGTCGACAACCCGGAACTACAGCTACAGGAGCTCTAGCTAGGGCACTGTAGTACTGGTGGACGACCATGCACGAGCCTTTACATGATCCATCGGTCCTTGCCAACTTTACATTTGAGAAATGCTAATAAAACCTCGACCGGTTGATTTGGCTCCTCTTATCTAAGGATGAAAACGGTCGAACTCGGTCGAAAAACTTCTCAATCGTTTTCTACTTTTACATTTGAAATACGAAAGCGAAAGCGAAAGCGGACAAGCCGGACACGAAAACGAACACGAACTTACGGAATATCTAGAATTTCGAAAACGAACCAATTCGAGCGGAATTATGTCGAACACGGTCGATATGCGAAAATTCAATACGAAATACTGACCCACAGTGCATAGCATTAAACAAGTGCACGACCAAATACATAACAAGTTCACAACTAACAGGTGCATGATCTAGTTCAAGTGCATAGCATTAAACAAGTGCACGACCAAATACATAATAAGAGAAATGAGGCTGGGCGCCGTCTATAAAAGAGGGCAGCTAGCCACCGGTAGAAAGAACACAGCTGCATGGTGAGCAGCCTGTAATTGGGCTGTATGACCTGTGCAGTTGGTCAAATTCGGTTTAAACCGAATTTTGAATTCGGAATATTTCAAATTAAAAGTAGAAAAGTAGAAAACGGTCGAAAAAATGTGTAAACCGTTTTCTACTTTTACATTCGAAATACGAAACATCTCAAATGCGAAAGCGAAAACGGTAAAGTCGAACAAGAAAATGCGGATTCGGTCGGATTAAATATAGAAAACGATGCGGTTCGGTTCGGGATATTTCCGTTCCGTTTTCATCCTTACTCTTATCAACCGATTTTTGGGCCATTGGATCTTGCACGGACGCCCAGCAGGGGGGCGCCGCCAGCGCCTGGGCCGAGAAGGAGAGCAGGGGCGCCGCCGCGCGGGCACCGGGGCGGGGAAGGAGAGGGGCGCCGCCGCGCCAGGCCGGGAAGGAGCAGGGGCGCCGGGGCAGGGAAGGCCGCTGCGGCGCTGCGCCATCGGTTCTGTGCGACTATGGAAGGGAACCGAAGGGAAGGGAAGTAAGGACGGCAACCGGGGTATCGTTGGAACGTTCTCTTTCCCCGCTACTGGAGAATTCATCCCGTTCCCGTCTACGTCCCCGTTAACTGTCTCGGATATAGATTCTTATCCATCCCTGTATCCGTCGGGCATCGGTCGGGTAACAGATATCCGACGGGTACTGCATACCCTGATAAACAAGGACACTTGGGGTCGCAGCTTTGCAATCGAAGACGTTTCTTCTTCACCTGAGTATAAGTGTCGGAGTCTTGGAGATGCCGAGGAGAAAGAGCGAGGTTGCGAGGAGGACGAGCAAATGTGGCAGAGAGACCGAACTGAGGAAGCGAGGGGCACGAGCGCTCGTGAGGCAAGCGTGCTTGTGCTGCTAGCGGAGATGGTGAGGAAAAATTAAACTAGGGTTCATAGAACACATAAACTATATATATAATTGTTCAGATTTAGACCAAAATACCTATGTTCAGCTTCTTTGGGCCTAATACTCGTATGACAGCTCAAATAGTCGGGTTCCCCAACAGGTAACCGGGAACGTTCCCGTACCCACTATACCCATCGGGGATGGATTCTTGCCCATTTAGATGCCCACGGGTAAATATACGATCCAATCCCATCCCCTAATGGATCAAATACCCGTCGGGTATCGGGTATCGGGGCCCATTGCCATCTTTAAAGGGAAGGGAAAGGAAAGGAAAGTAAGGAAAGGATAAGGTTGTGAGGGTGGGTCCCACCATAATTTGTGAATAATTTATTTTTTTTCTGAAATTTGTGAATAACTCGGCATATATTTCTCTGATATTTGTAATTCATAGAAAATAATTTATAAATTTTTCTGATGTCCTCAAATTACACCCCTGCCCAATAAATTACAATGAAAAAATAATTATAAATATAATAATAAAATAGTGTAAATATAATTAGAAAACGAACCGATTTTTGGGCCATTGGATCTTGCACGGACGGCCAGCAGGGGGGCGCCGCCAGCGCCTGGGCCGAGAAGGAGAGCAGGGGCGCCGCCGCGCGGGCGCCGGGGCGGGGAAGGAGAGGGGCGCCGCTGCGCCAGGCCGGGAAGGAGCAGGGGCGCCGGGGCAGGGAAGGCCGCTGCGGCGCTGCGCCATCGGTTCTGTGCGACTATGGAAGGGAACCGAAGGGAAGGGAAGTAAGGACGGCAACCGGGGTATCGTTGGAACGTTCTCTTCCCCGCTACGGAGAATTCATCCCGTTCCCGTCTACGTCCCCGTTAACTGTCTCGGATATAGATTCTTATCCATCCCTGTATCCGTCGGGCATCGGTCGGGTAACAGATACCCGACGGGTACTGCATACCTGATAAACAAGGACACTTGGGGTCGCAGCTTTGCAATCGAAGACGTTTCTTCTTCACCTGAGTATAAGTGTCGGAGTCTTGGAGATGCCGAGGAGAAAGAGCGAGGTTGCGAGGAGGACGAGCAAATGTGGCAGAGAGACCGAACTGAGGAAGCGAGGGGCACGAGCGCTCGTGAGGCAAGCGTGCTTGTGCTGCTAGCGGAGATGGTGAGGAAAAATTAAACTAGGGTTCATAGAACACATAAACTATATATATAATTGTTCAGATTTAGGACCAAAATACCTATGTTCAGCTTCTTTGGGCCTAATACTCGTATGACAGCTCAAATAGTCGGGTTCCCCAACAGGTAACCGGGAACGTTCCCGTACCCACTATACCCATCGGGGATGGATTCTTGCCCATTTAGATGCCCACGGGTAAATATACGATCCAATCCCATCCCCTAATGGATCAAATACCCGTCGGGTATCGGGTATCGGGGCCCATTGCCATCTTTAAAGGGAAGGGAAAGGAAAGGAAAGTAAGGAAAGGATAAGGTTGTGAGGGTGGGTCCCACCATAATTTGTGAATAATTTATTTTTTTTTCTGAAATTTGTGAATAACTCGGCATATATTTCTCTGATATTTGTAATTCATAGAAAATAATTTATAAATTTTTCTGATGTCCTCAAATTACACCCCTGCCCAATAAATTACAATGAAAAAATAATTATAAATATAATAATAAAATAGTGTAAATATAATTAGAAAACGGTGTAAATACATGGAAAAAATTAGTTGATAAGAGGGGCCAAAAACAACTGAATCACATGTCCTTACATTTTAGCAGGCACCATGCATATCGAGCTTGAAATATTTATCTAAGGCCGGCCGACAGGTAATTACGTGACCAGCTTCTGCCATTCCGGTAGATAAGCACTGACTGAGTGACCGACGAGCCAGATAATTAATAGATAAACGAGTTAGTACGAGTACTTCCAATTAGTACAGTACGTAAAAACAGTGCCGTGAACAGAAGTGACCGAATTTTCTTTTTATGGTAATGTCCGGCGAATCGCTGCATCGAGATCGCGCTGGGGCCCATGGCGTTCTGAACCGGCCGGCCCGGGCCACGTAGGCTCCGCATGCATCCAAAACCGAGCGTCCACGTTTCGCGCCGCGGTTGGACCGTCCCAGCCAACGGGGTCTCAACACCTGGCCTGCACTCCCCGCGCTCCCATTGGCTGCATCGCCGGTAGCAGCCACGTACGAATGGCAGCCGTGCATGCCAATAGGATCCCCGCCTGCGCTTTACGCTAGGTTTTTTTTTGTTTGTTTGTTTGTTTACTGCTACTAGCTAGTCTACTAGAGAGCAGAGCGAGGGCTCAACTGATAATTTTTGTTAATATAAATCCCTGCTGGAACCGTACCTAAATTAGCGAGTCAACATGTGCACAGTGGATGGAGTTAGCCCTAGCTCAGGAGGTGGACGATGATAGATCACATATCCTAAGATTCGTATCACATATTGTATTAAGCGGGGGATTACCTGCTTTTTTATTTGGCGAGTTTTCTATTCGCTCCACTAGCCGGCGGCATGCGCGCGGTCTCGTTGGTCCCCTCTTTCCACCCCCGTTCCCCGCCCCTGGAGACCGTATTATAAGGCACAATTGTCGGTGATAAATTGTGGGTTCCAGACATAGGTTAATCATCAGTGGTTAGGGTACGTGCGCATGCATAACATTGGCCGGCTTTCCTTATTCAATTTCTATATATAGTACAAGTATGTATGTTTGTATACATACACAGTCTCGGATCAACGACGACTTGACTCTTGCATAACTTACTATTTATACGTACAAAGCAATCCCACAAAGAACTGAATTAATGTATATATATATCCCTAACTCCTCATCACTAACTAATACCAGAGCAATATGTCGCGTCGACGGGCTGTTGCTGATCAAACTCGCATCGCATTCAGATCATATCCAAGTGGATTAGGCTAGGTTAGCTACGAACTGGGGCTAACCCTAGTCTAAGCTAATAAAATTATATTATGCCCTACATGGGTCATTATGGAGTCACTTCATTTGGCAAAGCATCAGGCATTAAAATAATCCATGAATGTACGGGAGGCATGTAGAAAGGATTTAATAGGATGTCTCCAGACAAGCAACTAGCTTAGTTTAATGGCTAACGCAAAAGATTAACTTAATCGCCAATGTCATGTGGCTGCATGTACATACACCCACACGCAGCACCAGAGCTCAGTTGATCTAGTCGACAAGCCTATAGCTGACAAAACTACAGATGCACGTCGTCTGACCTTTCCATCTCCATCTTTTTTTTTTCTGCTTAATTCTTGTTGAATTCTTTTTTTTTTCATCATTAAGTAATACAGTATACGATTCAAATCATCAGCCTATCTATATATTATCAACAGTTTAATTGTGATTTCATCATCTTTTTCTCGAAGACTACTATTAGTTGGGCCTTTGCATGAGGCGGCGATTCTTAAAATCTAGGCTTGCATCATCTTCGGATCATGTGTTGCTTGTAGGATTAGTTAATTAATGGTGGCTTAAGTACACGTAGGCATAAGTCTTTTAATAAAAGGACAAGTAGGTGACGCATGGCGAGACCTGTCTAGTGTAGAGTATTTTGTGGCAGGCATATGGGAAAGAAGCTTAGACGGCGACCAAGCAGTGGGTTAATTAATTAACTTGATTAGAGCCGGCCAATTTCAGTTGGCTTTGTTTGGTGACTAGAAATAGAGACAAGGGCCGGGTAGTATTAGAATATTTGTTGATTGGCACAAGATTGGGGATGGAGAAATTTCTAGCTAAGGGGAGCATGCAAGAGATAGCTGAAAGGGATGGCCAAACACTTCATTAACTTTCTTTAATCAGAAACTAGTCACCTTCTAGAATGTGTGGGGTTGCCACCCTTCATATGGTTCGATTAGCCAAATTCTTGTGCTGCTGACGTGACATGAAAGGTGATGTAAAGCTACAAATTTTGATAAATAATAATTTTGTGTCGGTAGGTTTCTCTATGATCGTGGTGTCAACTTGGACTTGGACTTGTACCTAGCTAGCTTTTCTGTCTTCATTTCGGTATGCATGCACGCAGTTAAATGTTGCACCGAATATATATTTGATACGAACTTATATATTCCAATGATCAGTAATAATAATTCACCCACTGACCACTGTAACTCGATCCGATCCTCTAATAAATAAAGTATATATATGAGTCTTCAGATATTGTATAATAGTTATCCTAAGACCTAAGCTAAGTATTTGATCCCTATAACAAAAAATATTAGCTAGAGAGAAGATATATGCGCACAATAATTTCCCGTTGTTGCTTTAGGTTTGGGTATTTTTTTGGCACTCCCAATAACTATGAGCCCTTCATTTAATTAGATCAGACTTGCAATTCATGTGTGATGAAAAGAGGTGGCTCTGCTATATATACTTTCTTATTACAATGCACAGATGAACACTATGGTACTGATTTATATTCTTAATGGGAACGGGGATCCCGATCTTCCGTCAGGTAGAGGTAACTATCGTTGTGGCGGAGAATGACACATCGATCCGGCTTCAGATCGAAGATCGAACCCTACAATCTTAGCACCACAACTCCTCTGGTTATCAACCAAGACACGGATCCAGGTTGACCTCGCCAAGAAGGCTAATCCCTGCCTGCACAACGAAGAACACAAGCAAGAACAAGAAAGAAATCAACCAAATTACAGATGAATGATTAATCTCACGAAGTTGGGGTCTCACAAACCGATGAACGACGAAACTGTTCTTGACAGATTAATCTAAGCAAAACCCAAAACCTAATAGCGGCTGCGGCATATGATTATAAAGGTCTTAGGGTCGTCGCCTAACCTGGACGCGCCCCCTAATGGGCCCAAACACGATACACGGTCCAACGGACCAAAAGACGGTGTTGCAACACCCTGATAGATTCTGGACACTAACTTGTTTCGACGATTTCCGTTGATTCCGAAGGGCTTTTGACGTGAGACTACTTGGATTAGCTTCCTTATCAAATTAGCTTTCCAACCATATATGGATCATCGAAAACCGAGTCCAGATGCGTCCTGGGTGACCAGTTTAAGGCAGACTGATCCTGGAGGCCGAGACAGACTCGAAATCATGTTGGATCGGGCCTCCGGAATCTGTTGGACGTCCTTGCTGGTCATCATTGCTTCCACCACGTCCTCTAAGTCCCTCATGACCCTCTCCAATGTTCCTAAGCAAGATAACATCATTAGATAGTAGTCTATTCTTAAAAGTATGAAAATGATCGCTTAAGAACAAGCTCACCTCTAAATTGAGTTGACGCATTCAAGCCCGGGTCATTGGACCTTGCATGACGGTTGGAGGATCAGCGGGTACATCCAAAGGAGTGATGTCCTCATCATCCCCCTCCCTCTTGAATTTGAGTCGTCCTCGACTAAAGCTTATCTTCTTCTCCCAAATAAGGCTTCAGATCTGCAATGTTAAAGGTGGGACTAACCCCGAACTCGGGTGGTAACTCAAGTTTGTATGCATTATCATTTATTTTCTCAATTATCTTATAAGGACAAACTGATCTTGGCATTAATTTAGACTTACGCAGCTTATGAAATCTATCTTTTCTCAAATATAACCAAACCAAATCACCCGGTTTAAATTTAATTTCTTTTCTACCTTTACTACTAGTAATTCTATACTTTTTATTCATTCTTTTAATATTTGCTTTAGTTGTTTCGTGCAACTTACGAATGAATTCAGCACGCTCTCTAGCATCACTATATGTTCTCTCAGTGGTAGGTAAAGGCAAAAGATCAATAGGAGCGCGAGGGTTAAAACCTATACACTACCTGAAAGGGACTTACCTTGGTGGTGGAATGTTCCGCCTTGTTATATGCAAACTCCACATGCGGCAAGCACGCTTCCCACATCTTCAAATTGCGCTTCAAAATTGCTCTCAACATGGTGGACAATGTTCGATTCACCACCTCAGTTTGCCCATTAGTTTGGGGATGACATATTGTAGAAAACAACAGCTTGGTCCCCAATTTATTCCACAAAGTGCGCCAAAAATAACTCAAAAATTTTGCATCGCGATCTGAAACAATAGTAGAAGGCATACCATGCAAGCGAACGATTTCTTGAAAGAAAAGGTCAGCAATATGAACAACATCGTCGCTCTTATGACAAGGAATAAAATGTGCCATCTTAGAAAAACGATCAACCACCACAAAAATACTATCCCTCCCCCTCTTAGTCCTTAGCAAACCCAACATAAAATCCATAGATATATCGGCTCAAGGAGTAGAAGGAACAAGAAGAGGCGTATACAAACCATGTGAGTTCAACCGTGACTTAGCTTTTTGACATGTGGTGCACCGAGCCACGTACCGTTCTACATCTCGCCTCATCCTAGGCCAAAAGAAATGTGTGGACAACACCTCCTCTATCTTCTTAGCTCCAAAATGTCCTATCAATCCTGCCTCCATGTGCCTCCTGCAACAACAAAAGATGAACGGAGTCAACTAGAATGCATAGGCGGTTAGCTCTAAATAAAAACCCATCATTGATCATAAACTTATTCTATGTACATCCCTCTCTACAATTTAGCAACACGTCCTTAAAATCAGGATCAAGCGCATATTGTTCTTTTACTGATTTAAGCTCAAAAATCCGACAATCAAGTTGGGACAGCAATGTATATCGTCTAGACAAAGCATTAGCAATCACATTATTCTTCCCTTTCTTGTGTTTGATAATATAAGAAAAAGATTCAATAAATTCAACCCATTTGGCATGCCTACTGATTTAGATTATGTTGAGAGTGAAGATACTTAAGTGATTCATGATCAGAATGAATAATAAATTGTTTAGGCCACAAATAATGACGCCACGTCTCTAAAGAACGGACAAGGGCATATAATTCCTTATCATACATGGAATAATTCAGAATAGGACCATGCAATTTTTCACTAAAGTAAGCAATGGGTTTACCATCTTGCATCAAAACGCCCCCAATGCCAACTCCACTAGCATCACATTCTAGCTCAAAAGTCTTACCAAAATTTAGAAGTTGCAGCAATGGTGTGTGTGTGTGAGCTTGTCCTTCAAAGTGTCAAAGGACTTTTCATGTGTCTTTCCCCAATGAAACACCACCCCTTTCTTCGTCAACTCATGCAATAGGACAGCAAAGGTGTTGAAATCTTTGACAAAGCGATGGTAGAATCCTGCAAGACCAAGAAAACTCCTCACCTGTGTGACGGCTTGGGGAACCGACCAGCTCTTTATGGCTTCAATTTTCATCTCATCCACCTCAATTTTCCTGTGGAGTTACAACATAGCTAAGAAAAGAAACTCGATCCGTGCAAAAGATGCACTTCTCAAGGTTACCAAATAAACGTGCATCACGTAAAGCATTAAAAATAGCACGTAAGTGATACATATGTTCATCAAAAGACTTGCTGTAAATCAATATATCATCAAAGTAAACTACCACTAAAATGACCAATAAAAGCTCTAAAAACCTCATTCATTAAGCGCAGTGAAAGTGTTAGGTGCATTAGTCAAACCAAAAGGCATTACTAACCACTCACACAACCCAAATTTGGTTTTAAACATGGTTTTCCATTCATCTCTAAGTTTCATTCTAATTTAGTGGTAGCCACTTCGCAAGTCAATCTTGGTGAAAATTATAGAACCACACAACTCATCAAGTATGTCGTCTAGCCTAGGAATAGGATGACAATACTGAATAGCAATATTATTGATGACTCTATAATCAACACACATACGCCAAGTTCCATCTTTCTTAGGAACCAAAAGTACAGGAACAACACAAGGACTAAGGCTTTCATGTACATATCCACGGTCCAAAAGGTCTTGAACTTGCCACTGAATTTCCTTAGTCTCTTCGGGGTTGTTTTGATAGGCAGCTCGGTTGGGCAAGGTTGCTCCCGGAATCAAATCGATTTGATGCTCTATCCCTCTCATAGGTGCATAGCCCCAAGGGTATCTCAGCTGAAAAAATATCCTCATACTCCTAAAAAGGTTAGTGATAGCAGGAGGCACCGAGCTAACAATATCAT
Organism: Miscanthus floridulus; assembly: GCF_019320115.1. NCBI lineage: Eukaryota > Viridiplantae > Streptophyta > Magnoliopsida > Poales > Poaceae > Miscanthus > Miscanthus floridulus. The sequence continues at coordinate 19,574,993 of NC_089584.1, read as the reverse complement.
CAAGCGAAAACATAGCTCATTTGCATACCAAAGCATAGCAAATATCATCATCAGAAATTTCAGCAAAGTCATATTTTGTTGCAAGCATAACACCACCCTTCAATTTAATCCCCTCGGCCTTAGAATTAGATGTAGACTTATCCTTTTTAGGTGGGAGAATAGAATTAGCAACTTGCTGATTTTTAGATTGAACATCATTCAAACTAGCAGCGTGTTCTCTATCAGCTTGTACAATTTGAGTAGGGATCAAAGGTACCAAAGTAATTTTCTTTCCTTTATGCACAAAAGTATATTTATTTCTTCTACCATGGTGTGCAGCATCATTATCATGTTCCCAAGGATGACCCAATAAGAGTGAATAGGCTTGCATAGGTACCACATCACAATCAACAGAATCAACATAAGAACCAATGGAAAATAAAACTCTACAAGTTTATGTTACATTTGCTTTTCTAGAATCATTTAGCCACTAAATATGGTATGGACGTGGGTGCGGCCATGTGGTCAAGCCAAGCTTCTTGACCAAATCAGAACTCACCAAATTATTGCAGCTATCTCCATCAATAATGACACGTGCTCGACGGTTGCTAATAATGAAGAAAATATGGAACAAGTTATGGCGTTGTAGCTTCTTAGGTTGCTGTACTTATGAACTAAGCACCCACTGTACAATGATGCTCCTATAGGCCGTTGTGGCCTCATCACCAAGGACTTCTCCTGTCCTCCTCATCTGCATCTTGGTCTTCTTCATCGTCAATGTCGGAGGTGCTGATGTAACTATCTTCTATAGCAATATATGCTCGCTGACTTGGGCAGTCCTTCTGCACATGGCCAAGCCATGGCAGTGGTGGCACTGAATGCCCGAAGTGCATCCATCGATGCAACGGATGAGGCACTCTTGGTAGGCATCTGCAAAGAATTTTTACCTAAATCTGAAGGTCATGCGGGAGGTGCCTTAGGTGTAGCGGAAACTCCAGAGGCTATTGGTCATTTGCTCGTTGGTGGTGGTGGCCGAAAAGTGGTTGGCTTGGTCAGCTCCGAAGATGGTGCCGATCGTGGCGTATAAGTGGTGCTGACCTTGCTCTTGCTCTGCTGTTCACGCCCCTGCAATTCCTTTTCTGCAAGCATAGCAAACTAAAACAACTGTTTGACTGTATTAAATTCTTTATAATCAACAATGTCCTGAATCTCATGCCTCAAACCCAAATAAAAATGACAAATGGAATCTTCATTCCCCTCGACAACACTACAACACATCAATCCCTTTTGGAGCTCACCATAGTAATCCTGTACAGATTTATCTCCTTGTTCTAAACACATCAATTTCTTACGCAAGTCTCTATGATAAGAAGGAGGTACAAAGTGATCACGCATAGCTACCTTAAGTTCTTTCCACAAACTAGGTAAAGTATCTTGTGCAGCTAGCCCATTCCACCAAATAATGGCAAAATTCTTAAACTCACTAGTAGCTTGTCGAACTCTATGTTGCTCAGGCACAAGGTGGGCGCTAATCTTTTGTTCTACTGTCATCTCCCAATCAAGATATCCTTCAGCATCATAATGACCTGAAAAGATGGTATTGTGAACTTAATCTTAGCATAAGGATCATCGGGCACACGATGATTATTACCTTGATGGTGGTGGACACCACCCATACCTATCGTGTTGCGGCGAAGACGTCATCGTAATCTTGCTTATTGGAAGGCTGCTCGATCTATGTTTCCACTGGCATCATGCACAGTGTCTTCTAGGCAAGAGATCATCGGTATTGCTGCCGGAGACATCGTTATTGCCCGCCACAAAGGTTTCCAACTCAGTAACCTTATTGGTTAGCGTGGAAATTCAGTTTGTCCAATCTCTTCATGTTGTTGCCAATGTTGAATTCAATGAGTGCGTTAGTGACGGCCTTCCTAACGGCCTTATTCATCCTTTTTTGGGCATCCTCTACAACAGCTTGCAGTTGCCCTTGGCTGATACACTCATTGAAACCCTTAGATTGTTATCTCTAGTCTATTCATCTCCTGCCATTGTAAACACAAAAACATGAACAAACGGTGAAAGTTATCCCTACCAAATGACTACGTGGTTGCAGTTGCAGTGGTGTCACTTTTCACAACAAGTGGAAGCATCTTACCAAACTCTTACAAAGTTCTTACCAACACAAGCAGTGGACGGTACAACCGGTGGCTGATTTATGATACCTATGAGGCAGTGGTACCGATATTGCAAGGCTCTTTTTCTATATTGATCTGAAGAGTTTGTGATGCTTGGAAGGCACACAAAGAATAATATGTATATCTGGCATAGAAGTCAGTAACAGAAAGTAATGCTGAATTATAGTCCAAAGTACTTGTTCTCGATGCTGGTCTAAAATGTTCCAAGTACCAGGTGTGTAACAAATAAGTATGGTGAATAGTAAGGTAACAGGGGTGTGAAAAACAAGTATGGTGGATGGCAACAGCAACACAAATAAGAAACCAGATAGCACATGCTAACACAGCTTACTTTGGCCTTCTCTATGTGCTCCTCTAGATATTGTTCCTCTTTTGCCCCTCTCTTTTTTCTATTTTTTAGGCCATCGTTGTTTTTTGGGAAATTTTGACTTTTTCTTTTTATTTTTTTGATATTTTTCCTTCACTTAGGAGCATAAAAGAGGTAACCACAGAAAATATGAGCCTAAACAAGTGAAAGACGTAGGCCTGTGGAAATTTTAGAAGATGTGCTAAAAAACGACAAAAAGCTTGTGACCACGAAAAGAGAATCTTGTGACCAATTTTTGAACCAAATTAAAATTCTTCTGACCCCAAAAAAGCGGGGGATGGACGGATCCGAAATTTTTTCTGATCGATTTTGATATATGGAACAGTCGAAATCCAAGTTCGTATGCGAAAACTAGACCAGTTTTAAGAATTGGCTCCAAATTAGAGGATAAAATGGGGACAATGTGCGCAAAATTGGTCACCGAAGCAAAGATTTGATGGAAACGATGGGAAAAACACACGAACTGAACTCTAACACGACCTAACCAGCAACAAGACCTCGACTAGGACACAAACTCAACATGACGGACTCTGAAACTGAAATATGCAAAGGCTATGGCGCGGAAGGTTCTAGGACAGAAAAAAAATAAGTATGGAACTAGACTATGGAACAAATGCGAAACACTCAAAACTAGGGGAATAATGTGAACCTGACGGTATACCTCAGCTCTAATACCACTTAATGGGAACGGGGATCCCGATCTTCCGTTAGGTAGAGGTAACTATCGTTGTGGCGGAAATGACACAGCGATCCGGCTTCAGATCGAAAGATCAAACCCTGAAATCTTAGCACCACAACTCCTCTGGTTATCAACCAAGACACGGATCCAGTTGACCTCGCCAAGAAGGCTAATCCCTGCCTGCGCAACGAAGAACACAAGCAAGAACAAGAAAGAAAGCAACCAAATTACAGATGAATGATTAATCTCACGAAGTTGGGGTCTCACAAACCGATGAATGACGAAATTGTTCTTAACAGATTAATCTAAGTAAAACCCAAAACCTAATAGTGGCGGTGGCGTATGATTATAAAGGTCTTAGGGTCATCGCCTACCCTGGACACGCCCCCTAATGGGTCCAAACACGATACACGGTCCAACGGACCAAAAGACGGTGTCGCAGCACCCTGGTAGATTCTGGACGCTGACTTGTTTCGACGATTCCTGTTGATTCTAAAGGGCTTTTGACGTAAGACCACTTGAATTAGCTTTCTTATCAAATTAGCTTTCCAACCATATGTGGATCGTCGAAAACGGAGCCCGGATGCGTCCTGGGTGACCAGTTTAAGGCAGACTGGTCCTGAAAGCCGAGACAGACTCGAAATCATGTTGGATCGGGCCTCCGGTTTCTGTTGGACGTCCTCAGGGCCTCTGGTTTCTGTTGGACGTCCTTGCTGGTCATCATCACCTCCACCATGTTCTCTAAGTCCCTCATGACCCTCTCCAATGTTCCTAAGCAAGATAACATCATTAGGTAGTAGTCTATTCTCAAAAGCATGAAAATGATCGCTTAAGAACGAGCTCATCTCTAAATTGAGTTGATGCATTCGAGCCCGAATCATTGGACCTTGCATGACGGTTGGAGGATCAGCATGTACATCCGAAGGAGTGATGTCCTCGTCCATTCTAGTTATATGGTTCACTTGTATCATGCTTGTCAGTTGTCGTATACTAACTACAATTTGGTACTAAACATTGCTTTGTGAACCAGGACACTCAACTGACGAGTACAGTTCTTTTTGATTTGTTGTGTAGTTTTGTCGTTGCATGATCTTTTTCTTTGACAAAATGGTACGAAATGTTAAGGTAGTGCGTTCCCTTCTTGTCTACTACAGGCGCTACTAATAACTATATATGTCTTGTTCTATTAATACTCCATTCGTTTATATATAACAAAGCTGCTAATTAATTGAGAATCACCACACCGGAATGGAAAGTGTATATATTTTGACTGCTGATATTTGATCACGGCTATGTGAAACATACAGTAGTATTCACCTATTTTGAAAAGGTGATTGCTTTTGAAAAGAAGGTGACATAACAAACTGAATGACTACCGAACAGCATTTGTCCACAAAAGGTTTTCTTAAACCACACTTGTTAAGTAGGACACACAACCACTAGAAGCAATGAACTGATGAAGCATCATATTTCCCAACAAACTATAGTTAGCTCAGTTGATACCCTTAGCACATGGCATCTAGAAATTTTCTTCTAGCTTACCGCCTAGGAGAGAGTAAAGGCTAAAGAGCTAATGCTAGCTAAAACCTTTGGCCTGAGGCCCATGTGAGTCACCATCACCAAGATGTCCCAACTACAAACAAGATCTTAAAAGGGGAGATTTGAAAACGCTTTTGCTATGATCTCACTTGAGTCCTTGATGTAGTTTTATGTCAAGAAACCTTATCCCAAATGGAACGTGATTAGATTGTGGGCCACAGGCTGCCCCTTGTTTGTTTGTAAGGTTCCTCAACTTGATTATGCTCCGAAAGATGTCAGCTTGTGTGTTTTTGGAGAACTCCAATATGCTATAAGCATACATATATATTTTTTTGTGGTCCAAGAGAATATACCAATTTTGGGCAAGCATGCGAGTTGGCATGCATCCTCTTAGTGGAACCAGGACACAATAATACACATCAAATTAGTGCTTTATTTTTTTTGAGGGATCAAATGAGTGCTTTAGAAAAACTTGGAACCCTGTTTATGATTGTCCGTCCAAGGAGTGTCCAACACGAAAGCTCATTTAGTCATAACCCTCGTCGTTTTAACTAGTGGTGCTATTCTATTGCAGTACGTCCAGAGAAACGGTAGAATATTTTTAGGAAATGTTTTTTTTTTCTCTTTGCAAAGAATATTGAAGAACTATCCTAGGGAAAATTTCACCTATGTACCATGTATTGTTTTACAGTTGCAAACTGAGCGTAGCTCACCTCTTTTCCACCTGTTTAAGTTTTTGACTTGGTGTGGGTGCTCGTATTTCAGACTCTCAAATTAAAGGTGCTCATAGAGGTAGCGGTTGCATGCATGCACATACGCCAAAAAAAAAAGGTAATGATACCAGAAAAATAACAAACTACTGCATCCATCCCAGAAACAAAGAATGTAACCCTAGTATAATTCAAAGCCCTATTTGGATCAACTAAACTAAGTTGCTAGTTGTTAAAAAAAAGCTCTAACTGATCCAAGCAACCATTCAATTACCCAGCTTATAAAAAGCTATTACTGGGCTCCCTCCAGCTATTGCAGCTTATAAAAAAGTTTAACTGATCCAAACATGGCCTAAGTAAAATTATATCAAGTTTGACCAAATTTATAGGAAAACCTACAAATGTTTATCATACAAGATAAGTATATTAAATTGTTATTATGGAATATATTTTTACAATATAGATTTAAAAAAATTTGATAATGTTTTCTATAAATTTAGTCAAACTTAAGACAGTATGACTTAGACCAAACCTAAAGTTGCATCTTTTTTAGATGAATGTAGTAATAACGTGCGCAAGATATGTGAGACAAGTTGAGCCTTAACTTTTAGTTGTTAACCATATATTGCAAAATGGTTATTTTGCCTATCATTGAGTAGTTGAGCTAAAACGTTCAATGGAATTGTAAGTTACATATAAATGAAGCAATATAGTACTAATCAAAGCGTTACCTTTTTTTTGTCAAACTGAAACAGTTGGAACTAGTACACAATATAGGAAAATCCACTGCATGCTCATGTCTCAAGCCCCCAATAAACCTTTAGGCACCGTTCGGTTGGTGTGGATTAGGCCTAGAAACTATTCCAGTTTATCAACCCTATACAAATCATTGAATCATTCCAACCAGAACCATTCCATGGACCCAATCTGAATGAGCCCTTAGACTTTTCCCCAAAAAAAAAACATTGTTGCATGCACTAGCACAGATTTGGGCCCTGTTCACTTGAACTACTTTTCAGCCATAGAACCGTGTTTTTTTCTCACAACATTTCAGCATAAGTATCAGCATAAGCCAAATTTTAACATAAGCGAACAAGGCCTTGATTAGAGAAGCAAACAGCTTTGCTTCGTGTTCAGGCGTTCATCAATCCCGTTCTTTTAGGGGGCCCGAGTCTAGAAGTGAAGCAATGGTGTCAATGTCTACTTTGGAATCATTGACAAGCCTAGGGCATCATGTTGAAATGCTGTTCCTGAGTTTCCTTGGGGTGGGTCTCGCCCCTGTGGCACCAACCAATCAGTCACAGATCAACAGGTAGAGCCAAGACTGTAGTAGCCCTAGGAGTGAGTGCTATGATTACAAAGAAGATGCCATGCTCAAGCTGACACATTGGCATTGGGGTGAGGAGAGATGGGGGATAAAAAGTGCACTCTGGTGGACTGCTGATCATTTGGTCTGATGAAAGCTTACCCACTTTATTGGTATCTGTACTTCGCCTTTCACTTGGCTAGCCAGTTTTCTGGTACTACTACTCTTTGCCACAGGCCACAGCTGCTGCTATTCTTCTTTGCCACATGGCTACCTTTGTGTTGGTGCTATGTGAAGTGTGAGCTATTTTTCCTTTTCTCCATAAATTCAGTCACAGAAGCACTTTCACAGTGCCCTCCACCTAATCAGCACATTCAGAAATTTACAACTGGTGGATTGCTTTCCAATCTGATCCAAGATTAGAGCTCAATCCCCCAAAACAAGGTTTAAAAAATATCTAGACACTGAATGGGCACGGTGTTCTATATTTGATAGATAGTCAGGCCAAAATCCTTTTAAGTGTACCACATGCTAAGCGTATTAGGTCTGAGGTTCGATTAGAGGGGTCCAAACACTAGCTTAGCTTCTTAAGCATCGTTGGTATCTCATAATTGAGCTACCTAGCTAGTAATTTTTTACTGTAGTGTGAGCCAGAACGGCACCATGCATGCGCACTACTTAGCTATTATGCTAAGAATGGGCACTAGCTGTGTAGGTTTGTTAGTGATGAAATGTACTATGTAGCCAGCTAGCAGGCATCTAAATTCTAAAGTGGCTGTCGGAGCTAGCTGGCCGTTCATGCAGGTTGAGTTACTTGCAAGGCAGAGGAATGGCGGTGACGTGAGAAAGTGGAATCAAACGCTGAGAGATAGTTCTTGCTCCAACACAACACGAATAGGTAACCACAATAGAAAAGAAAGGGTTAATTTCTTTCAGAAGACAAAGAAAATAATGGACCAGAAACAAATATATGTTTCTTTTCTACTTAAGCTTCTTGCGCTTCGCCCTGTCGTTCAGTTTCCAGTGACTACGCACAGGCGGAGACATGCTGGAAGACTGCAGAGCTTTGTCAGAGCAAATGGAAGATCAAATAATGTACAGAATGCTTAGTTTCTTTGGAGAAATGTACATATGTATACTCTTGCTTTTTTTTTAGATTAGTTACTCGTATCTAACTATTACTAATAGAAGCTCTTTTCGAGCCTTCACATATTCCTCGTGAGACTAGCTAAAAAAAGATAAATAAAAAACAACCTGTCGTCAATTAGGTATACTAATAATCATCATTGATATAGCTAGTGTATCTATATTATGTTTTCTAAAATAACACAATATCCTAAAGTAACATTTAAATCTACATCTAAATTACACAACTCTGCCGTTATAAAAATAGCCTCAAGTAACCCATAAATCAATATCTAAATTACTTATCTCTATTATTATAAAATAGTCTAACTAATCCCCTAAATCTATGTTTAGATTACCCGCCTCTATAAGTACAAAAAGAAGCTAAAGTAATCATGTAATCAGATGTAATAATTGTGAGTTAATAATCCTTTATCAAAAAAATGTTAAGAAAAGAAACATATACCTTTAATTCATAGGTATATTCCATTTTCTAATCAAATGCTATCTCTATGTGATTAATGGAGATTGGTTAATAAATAGCAAGTAACGATATGATACCTACCAAATTCTATGTCACTATTTAATGCAAAAATATTTCTTGTTCTCTAGAATCCCTTAGATTTGGGTATAAGTTTTTAATTCTCGAATGCACTATATTACATGATGGAGGGAGTATTTATCAACAAATGGACTAATTGTTAGCACCTCCACTTACAAAGCTATTATTATATTGGGCATGTTTAGCTGCTAACTATTAGAACTAATATATCTAAATAATCTATGCTTAATAATAAATTTCAAATTTATTAATTCATGTTTATTCCAACTTTTCTTCAGGCCGTTCGCACTAGTGCAGCCAATTTGCAATAATGCAGCTGAGTAGCTCCCAGGCAAGCAAATTAAAAATACTCCGAAAAATAACCGGCTCTAGGATTTCCTACGGGTGAGAGCGGTAGTGCTGGTTCCCGTTGAATCGAGAACTGTTTAAAGCTAAGCTATTGGGCCATGATTGAGATGTCCGTGCAATTGGTACGGGCCGCCATAACATAGCTAACGCTTCGTCAGGCCCACGAAAGAACCCTGGGTTTATTTCCGCTGAAAACGTTTATTTTAATTGTGTGAACTAATATCGTAATTGGATTTTCTATTTAAACTCTAAACTAGATGTCTTATCTTCTTATAATTCTTAAAACCATTCCAATTTCCTCCCTATTCTGGATTGAAGAGATTTTGAAGGTGGTTTGGTATTTGTTTAGTTAATAAAAATCCAATGAACACTTGATAAGGTTTTTAAACTTTAAAGATGTCTCCAACCTTCTTAAAATTATGAAAAAAAATAAAGATAGATCTTTTTTGCACAAAAATAAAGATAGATCTTGACACAACAAAACCAAATAAAATATTAGAGCTCATGAAAATACCTCTAGAAGCTTCACAAAACTAGATTTAGCTATAGGATAATGGAAAATTATCCAAAAAAATCTAGAAACTCCAGCAGTCCAAGCATGTTTTAAAAACTTTACACGGCAAGAATATGATATGCATCCAACATTCCAACATGAATGTAATATTTATTAATTCTGAATGCATTCAAGCTATGCATTTGTGTAGGTTACATCTTATGTTTTTATTGTGAAATGTTTTCATAATGTGTTTAGACATCAATTAGAATATTTTGGGATTTTTCTTTGGATATTTTTGTTATTTTTGAGAGATAAGTTTATCTTTTGAAAGTCTCTATAGACATGTTCACGGGCTCTAAATATTTTAGGGGCTCTTGCATTTTTACCCTTGCTTTGTATCGAAATTGTGATTTTGCCTTTGTTTTTTTTTTTTGACTTTGTGAATTTACCCCTTTGTTTTTTAAACGAAGCACCACTTTGCCCCTATTCTGTCATCCTCTCCTAACGGTGTTACATTTTATACAAAAGGACAGAAATGCCCATGTGATTTTGCGCCTGTTTGTTATGCCTATTTATGATTTTGCCCCTGATTTGGGAATTAGACATTTATATTTGATCAAATATATTTGGCCCAACTTGCAACTATTTCAATTCAGATTTAATATCAAAAAAATATTCAAAATTTTGGTAGCGCCTTAGCAGTATTTTGATAGCATTATGGCTAGGCCTGGGCGTTCAGGTCTAACCGACATTTTGGGTCATTTTTTTTGGGTCGGTTCTAACCCAGCCTCATAGGCAGCATATCGACACAATTTATATTCTCATCGAACAAAATAGAGAGGAGATCGTGTCTTGTATATACATTATTGAGCACACAAGTGAGGAGATCGAGTATTCGAGTCTCATACTACATAGATGCGAGATTCTAGGCTATGGTGACTCTGTTTGTACTGAAGCCTGACTGCTGTTTCCAGATTTTCGGTCATGCTTCTTTGCTTCTTCCTTTAGGACCTGGCGGACGTAGGAAACCATGGAGCTTGCCGAATCATCGTCTCTCGTCCCTGCCTCGGCACGCAGCGCTACAACGGTGTTGCTTGGAGACTGGCACGGCGGCACCGACGGATCCGTGGCAAGCCGACAGCCCCACGCTTGCTCTGCTGGTGCGCTCGCTACTCACGCTCGGTGTGTGAAAGCTCTAGTTTGGTTTTGGTAAATTAATAAAACTCTAAGTGCTAACCTAGTTTATCAAAGTGATTATGAGATAGGTGGCACATTCTAAGTGGTGAAGCAAATGAAGATCATGACATGATGATGATCATATGCTTGGACTTGGAAAAGAGGAAAGAAAAACAAAAAAGCTAAGGCAAAGGTGAAATTGATAGGAGCTTTTCGATTTAGTGATCGAGACACTTAGAGGGTGTGATCACATTTAGGATCGATAGTCGTACTATTAAGTAAGGTGAAACTCGTATCGAAATGCGGTTATTAAAGTGCCACTAGATACTCTAACTTATTGCATATGTATTTAGGATCTAGTGGAGTGCTAACACCCTTAAAAATGTTTGTGAAAATATGTCAACACACGTGCACAAAGGTGATACATATTGTGTTTAGCACTTGGGAGCAAGGGTAAGAAACTTCACCGGCAGAGTGTCCGTTCGTAGAGTACGGATAGTCCGACGGTGCCACCGGGGCCCTATACAGAAAAGATAGGGTTTCATAGAGTGCACCGGACGCTGGTCTCAACTGGACCGGAGCATCAGGTTAGTGGAAGCAGTGAAGACGCTAAAGACCGCCGCTCAATCACTTCATGACCGGACGCTGGCTGTCTGCGTCCGATCCTGCTGACGTGACAGCGCACAGAGAAGACCGTGAGTGACCGGATGTTGGACGAGTTCGGTCAGACGTGACCAAACTCTTTTCTACTTCGCTTCGCCCTGTCGTTCAGTTTCCAGTGACTACACACAGGCGCAGACATGCTGGAAGACTGCAGAGCTTTGTCAGAGCAAATGGAAGATCAAATAATGTACGGAATGCTTAGTTTCTTTGGAGAAATGTACATATGTATACTCTTGCTTTTTTTAGAATAGTTACTCGTATCTAACTATTACTAATAGAAGCTCTTTTGGAGCCTTCACATATTCCTCGTGAGACTAGCTAAAAAAAAGATAAATAAAAAACAACCTGTCGTGAATTAGGTATACTAATAATCATCATTGATATAGCTATTGTATCTATATTATATTTTCTAAAATAACACAATATCCTAAAGTAACATTTAAATCTACATCTAAATTACACAACTCTGCCGTTATAAAAATAGCCTCAAGTAACCCATAAATCAATATCTAAATTACTTATCTCTATTATTATAAAATAGTCTAACTAATCCCCTAAATCTATATTTAGATTACTCACCTCTATAAGTACAAAAAAGAAGCTAAAGTAATCATGTAATCAGATGTAATAATTGTGAGTTAATAATCCTTTATCAAAAAAATGTTAAGAAAAGAAACATATACCTTTAATTCATAGGTATATTTCATTTTCTAATCAAATGCTATCTCTGTGTGATTAATGGAGATTGGTTAATAAATAGCAAGTAACGATATGATACCTACCAAATTCTATGTCACTATTTAATGCAAAAATATTTCTTGTTCTCTAGAATCCCTTAGATTTGGGTATAAGTTTTTAATTCTTGAATGCACTATATTACATGATGGAGGGAGTATTTATCAACTAATGGACTGATTGTTAGCACCTCCACTTACTAAGCTATTATATTGGGCATGTTTGGATCCACACCTGTTAATTTTAGCTGCTAACTATTAGAACTAATATATCTAAATAATCTATGCTTAATAATAAATTTCAAATTTATTAATTCATGTTTATTCCAACTTTTCTTCAGGCCGTTCGCACTAGTGCAGCCAATTTGCAATAATGCAGCTGAGTAGCTCCCAGGCAAGCAAATTAAAAATACTCCGAAAAATAACCGGCTCTAGGATTTCCTACGGGTGAGAGCGGTAGTGCTGGTTCCCGTTGAATCGAGAACTGTTTAAAGCTAAGCTATTGGGCCATGATTGAGATGTCCGTGCAATTGGTACGGGCCGCCATAACATAGCTAACGCTTCGTCAGGCCCACGAAAGAACCCTGGGTTTATTTCCGCTGAAAACGTTTATTTTAATTGTGTGAACTAATATCGTAATTGGATTTTCTATTTAAACTCTAAACTAGATGTCTTATCTCCTTATAATTCTTAAAACCATTCAAATTTCCTCCCTATTCTGGATTGAAGAGATTTTGAAGGTGGTTTGGTATTTGTTTAGTTAATAAAAATCCAATGAACACTTGATAAGATTTTTAAACTTTAAAGATGTCTCCAACCTTCTTAAAATTATGAAAAAAAAATAAAGATAGATCTTTTTTGCACAAAAATAAAGATAGATCTTGACACAACAAAACCAAATAAAATATTAGAGCTCATGAAAATACCTCTAGAAGCTTCACAAAACTAGATTTAGCTATAGGATGATGGAAAATTATCCAAAAAAAATCTAGAAACTCCAGCAGCCCAAGCATGTTTTAAAAACTTTACACGGCAAGAATATGATATGCATCCAACATTCCAACATGAATGTAATATTTATTAATTTTGAATGCATTCAAGCTATGCATTTGTGTAGGTTACATCTTATGTTTTTATTGTGAAATGTTTTCATAATGTGTTTAGACATCAATTAGAATATTTAGGGATTTTTCTTTGGATATTTTTGTTATTTTTGAGAGATAAGCTTATCTTTTGAAAGTCTCTGTAGACATTTTTACCCTTGCTTTGTATCAAAATTGTGATTTTGCCCTGTTTTTTTTACTTTGTGAATTTACCCCTTTGTTTTTGAAACGAAGCACCACTTTGCCCTTATTCCGTCATCCTCTCCTAACGGTGTTACATTTTATACAAAAGGACAGAAATGCCCATGTGATTTGCGCCTGTTTGTTATGCCTATTTGTGATTTTGCCCCTGATTTGGGAATTAGACATTTATATTTGATCAAATATATTTGGCCCAACTTACAACTATTTCAATTCAGATTTAATATAAAAAACATTCAAAATTTTGGTAGCGCCTTAGCAGTATTTTGATAGCATTATGACTAAGCCTGGGCGTTCGGTTCTAACCAAAATTTTGGGTCAGTTTTTTTGGGTTGGTTCTAACCCAGCCTCATAGGCAGCATATCGACATAATTTGTATTCTCATCGAACAAAATAGAGAGGAGATCGAGTCTTGTATATACATTATTGAGCACACAAGTGAGGAGATCGAGTATTCGAGTCTCATACTACATAGATGCGAGATTCCAGGCTACGGTGACTCCGTTTGTACTGAAGCCAGACTGCTGCTTCTAGATTTTTGGTCATGCTTCTTTGCTTCTTCCTTTAGGACTCGGCGGACCCAAGAAACCATGGAGCTTGCCGAATGGCCGTCTCTTGTCCCTGTCTCGGCACACAGCGCTGCAACGGTGTTGCTTGGAGACTGGCACGACGGCACCGACAGATCCATGGCAAGCCGACAGCCCCACGCTTGCTCTGCTGGTGCGCTCGCTACTCATGCTCGGAGTGTGAAAGTTCTAGTTTGGTTTTGGTAAATTGATGAAACTCTAAGTGCTAACCTAGTTTATCAAAGTAATTATAAGATAGGTGGCACATTCCAAGTGGTGAAGCAAATGAAGATCATGATATGATGATGATGGTGATGGCATGATGATGATCATATGCTTGGACTTAGAAAAGAGGAAAGAAAAACAAAAAAGCTCAAGGCAAAGATGAAATTAATAGGAGCTTTTTAGTTTAGTGATCGAGACACTTAGAGGGTGTGATCTCATTTAGGATCAATAGTCGTACTATTAAGTAGGGTGAAACTCATATCGAAATGCGGTTATTAAAGTGCCACTAGATACTCTAACTCATTGCATATGCTAAGACCCTTGAAAATGTTTGTGAAAATATGCTAACACACATGCACAAAGGTGATACATATTGTGTTTAGCACTTGGGAGCAAGGGTAAGAAACTTCACTGGTGGAGTGTCCGCCCGTAGAGTACGGATAGTCCGACGGTGCCACCGAGGCCCTATACAGAAAAGATAGGGTTTCACATAGTGCACCAGACGCTGGTCTCAACTAGATCAGAGCGTTCGGTCAGTGGAAGCAGTGAAGACGCTAGCGTCGATCTTTGATCGGACGCTGGGTCACTTCATGACCGGAAGCTGGTTGTCTGCGTCCGGTCCCGCTGACGTGGTAGCGCATAGAGAAGACCGTGAGTGACCGGACGCTGGGCGAGTCCGATCAGACATGACCGAACGCGTCTGACCGCGAATTTCCTCCTCTAGAAGCTTACTGGAAGTGATCGGACGCTGAGGTCCTGTGTCCGATCGTGATCAATCGGACACGTCCGGTCGCGAGTGGAACCTTACTGGAAACGACCGGGCGCTGGTGTTGGTGCGTCCGGTCACTTCGAAGCAGCGCGTCTGGTCACAACTTAAATGTACTGATGACCGTTGAGATCGGGCGATCAGCATTTGAAGCAGGTGCCACGTGGCATGCATCACGCGACCGGACGCTGGGGTCCAGCGTCCGGTCGATCTGACCGGCGCGTCCGGTCACCTCGATTTTCAGTAGACTAAGGATCCAACGGCTCTATTTTATGGGGGCTTCTATTTAAGCTCCATGGCCGGCTCAAGCTCACTCTCTTGGCCTTTTACATTGACATAGCAACCTTGTAAGCTTAGCCAAAGCCCTTCCACTCATCTCCATCATTGATTCATCATCTTTGTGAGATTAGAAGAGAATCCAAGTGCATTGCTTGAGTGATTGCATCTAGAGGCACTTAGTGTTCATGTTTTGCTGCGGGATTCTCTTGTTGCTCTTGGTGGTTGCCACCACCTAGATGGCTTGGTGCAGCAAAGGAGGATTGGCACGAGTTGGTGATTGTTCATAGCCATCTCCGATGATTGTGAGGGGACTTGTGCTTTCCTCGGTGGAGCACCAAAAGGTAACCCTAGTGGATTGCTCATGTCATTGAGTTACCTCACTTGTGGGTAGGTTCTTGCGGTGTCCAATTGTGTGGACGAGGTTCGTGCAGCACCTCTTAGCAGCCGAACCACCAAATGTTGGTCGATACAACGGGGACGTAGCGTGTTGGCAAGCACATGAACCTCGGGAGAAAATTGGTTGTCTTTTGCCCTTTGGTATTCTCTCGGTGATTGATTTAGTATTCATCTTGTTATTGGTTCACTCCTCTATATGGCGGTATAATCACCCTAATCACTCATTTATATTCTTGTAAACTAGTTGTAGCAAGCTCTTTAGTGTAGCTAAAATTGAGAGCTTGCTTTGTAGTTTAAGTTCATCTAGTGGAGCTCTTTAGTGTAACAAGTGTGAGAGCTCTTAGTGAGTAGTGACATAGCAAATTATGTGTCTAGTGATCATAGCAACTAAAATTATTAAATAGGTGACTTGTAACCTTTGTAGTGCTAGAGCAAGTTTGTATTTTACTATTTGTTATACTAATCAAATTGCTCTAGTCGGCTTGTAGATTTTTAAATAGACTATTCACCCCCCTCTAGCCATATTTGGACCTTATAGTGTGGCCTATGGTGGGTGATGCCGGGACATGCGATCGGATGCCACTAGAGCCCCGTGGTAGGGCGCCGTCGCCACTCGGCGTGCGCACACCGAGACCCGCGGGCGGGCGTCGTGACCTCCCCGTGGCCGCCTAGAGGAAGCCTGCGCCCCGCCGATGCAGCCGCCGTGGCCAAGAGGCAGCCGCGCCCCGCGCCCTGGAGGCAGCCCCACTCCGCTGGTTCTTCCACCATTGCCGCCGTCGGAAGCCCGCGACCAGATGCAGCCGTGTACGAGACTTGGGATGAGGCGACCCGTGCTTCTGTTTGGGATGAGGCGATAAGGATAGAGGGCAGTGTGGTCATTTCGCCTTTGCTTTTTAGATTTATAATTTTTTTTAATTCGTTTAATCCATGTCCATCCGACGGACGTCTAAAGCAGAGGCAAACAGACCATTCATTTCAAAATAGCAGGGGTAAAAATACAAAGTTAAAAAAGCAGAGGCAAAATCACAATTAGACTACAGGACAAGGGCAAGAACACAATTTTCCTAATATTTTATGTAGATTTTTCATATCCAAATCTATCTCTAGGACTTTTATTAGAATTTTTAGAAGCTTCTATGGTTTAGAAATATTATCAAGTACTACCTCCGTTTCATTTTATCTGACGCCCACGCATATCAAGATTCAAACTTTAAAAACTTTGACCGATAATTAGGCTAATAATTTTTAACTATTATAATGCAAACTTTGACCAATAATTAGGCTAATAAGTTTATAAGCATAAATAATATAATATAAAGCAAATAAATGGTCAAAGTGTAATCTAGGAGACCGTGTCACTCTAACTTGTGCCAGATAAAATGGAACTGAGGAAGTGTTTATGAATTTTTTTTAACTAAGGCAATGAAATCACTTTGAAAACCAATTCTAATCATAACAAGAAGGTAATTTGCATGGTTTTTAGAGTTTTGAAATAAGATGTTTGGTTTTAGAGTTTGAGTAATAAAAAGAATCTCTAACAGTCTCTTTATATCCTTCCGTATTGATAGGAACATAGACTTTTGGTGAAAAATGTTTTCTAGTAGCTTCTTCAATTAGGCCTCCGAATATTTCCATTCTATATTTTTGTTTTTTCGCTGGTCAAAGATAAAGAGCAGGATTGGCTTTCAAAAAAATATAAAGAACGATGTTTATGCAAATAACTCTCTAAATAATCATTTAGATGATTTTAGGAAAGATTGTTGGAGACGCTATGAGCCAAGGAGAGTTCAGGAAGGTAGAAAGCCCTCCCCCTCCCCTTGCTCGGTTTTCGCACAAGAATGTCTGCTCTGTCTGTTTTAAATTGTAAGTTATTTTAGTTTTTTTAGATATATAATTTTTTACTATAAACCTATATATATATATATATTATGTCTAGATATATAATAAATTTAAGAATCTAAAAAATCAAAATGAACGCGTGGAGTAGCAATCATTCTACCTCATATTTTTTTTCTTTTTTAAGCAAACATTCTACCTCATCTCACCGTCTCTTAGGCTCGGGCCCATCCATCGTTGAAGCCCAAAACTGCTTATTTTTTGTCGTGGCAGGCCACTTTCTCCCTAGCCCACATTCGGCCTTGGTTGCCTCTTTGGAGTGTACTAACAAATATATCCGTGCGTTGCAACGGGAAGTACAATTTATTATATATGGTGCTCATGTTAATGAGAATGAAATAACTTTCTTATTAGTTTTATTAATTGAGTTTGACCTAACATTAAATTTAAAATGAAAGTCGATACCCATAATAAATGGCAGCACTCCTCATCTACAGCTGAAGCCAAGCGGGGGAGCACGCACGTGCAAGAGACGCGGAGCGACCGATGAGATCTGGCCAGGGGAGTCACTTGCAGGCTCTTCCTCAGATCGAGCAGCGTGAGTTCGGTGGCCATTGGTGAGCTTGTGCAGACATTGGTCGCAAGCGGCGTGACAGGTCCGGTCCTGTATGTGGGCAGACTTGCAGGCGAGCAATCTCACACAAATAGATGGGAACACGACATCTCATATCTCCACGACTCCACTGGACAGATCCAATTGTCGGCTTGTTTTTTTCCCAGAAGCACCGGAGTCGACTTGGATTATGTTCAACATTTTGATTTTGATCTTGATTCACCGGTGGAGGAGACCAACGGGTGCAGTATGGTTAGTCATGGCTGCTTCTTGTATATCTGTTGTTTCCGTGTACATAAAAGCAATAGGATTAGGACTAGGAGAAAATTTCCTATTTGACACTAGAAAAAATGTTGCTTTCTTATTTGATATCCATTATTTGATATCAAACTTAAATTCTTTCATATCTGTGACCGTCTTTAGTTTTCCTTTTGTATTTGACACTTCTGTTATAACGGTGTTAAGTCTTAGAGGAAATGACCTTGTTACCCCTGTTCAACAACATCCAAACCGGAACGACATCGGTTTCTTCGCTGCTCATCCATCTCCACCGCTTTCTATCCACACCAAAAACACCAATATATCACCGGATCCAACATGAACAGACCTAACACTGATGCTAAAACTACTATTGCCTTCCTAACTCTGTTGCTAACACACTACCTAACAAAAGGTACTCGAACTAGTTTCTTTAACGAGTATAGTCAACTGCCGGTCTTCGAACGTGTTCGGTTGTGTCATCCTGGTCCCTAAACTCTCAAATTAACTGTTTAGATCCTCAAACTTGTTCATCTGTGTTACCCCGGTCTCTAATCTCGCAAATCACTCCTTTAGGTCCTTAAACTTGTTCAGCTGTATCATCGAAGTCTCTAAACTTGCAAATCAACCGTTTAGATCCTGAAACTTGTTCAATTATGTCGTCTCTGTCTTTCAATTTTGTAAACTTGTAAATTCAATATATATTTATAGAACTATCAAAAAATTATAAATCTTATTTTGTTAGACTCCCGGTAACATGTACTTTAAATTAGAATAAAAGAAATCGCCATATACTTTCTATTTTTAACTCTGTAGTTAAATGACTAAATAGGCACGCATATTTTTATAAATCCTAAAATGTACGTGCCTATTTAGTTATTGAACTATAGAGTTAAAATAGAAAGTATATGGTGATTTTTTTATTTTAATTTAAAGTACATGTTACCAAGAGTCTAATAAAATTAGATTTATAATTTTTGGACAGTTCTATAAATATATATATTGAATTTATAAGTTTACACTATTTTAGGATCGAGATGACACAACTGAATACTTAAATGGGTGATTTGCAAGTTTAGGGACCTAGACGATACAGTCGAACAAGTTTGAGTATCTAAACGAGCAATTTGAGAGTTTAGGGATCAGGATAACACCGATGAATAAGTTTGAGAATTTGAACGGTCGATTTACAGGTTTAAGAACCAGGATGACACAGCCGAATAAATTCGAGAAACGTCGGTGTACATTACTCTTCTTTAATAATTAATTATTAGGATTAACTGGAGTGACGACCACGCTATGTTCCGCTGGTATTAAAGTCGGCTGATAAGCCGACTAAGCTGTTTTGTTGTAAGAAAAATAATATTGTAGATTGTAGCTAATAAGCAGTTGGTCTCCTCCAGCCGGCGACTTAAGAACTGTGGCACAGTGCCGACGCAACGACGGATGCAGCAGCACGATGCTTCTGGCTAGCAAGCATGGCATTGCTCCGACTAATCAAAGCATCTCCAGCACCGGCCTTGGCCGCGCTCGATCTGGCGGCACCCAGCATCTGGAGCCCCTCTTGGGCCACTATGGCCGCCTCAGACCCCGCGCAGGTCGTCCCCGTGGCCGCGACGGGCACCCCCAAGGCCGCGGCGGCCGCCCCCGTGGCTGCGATGGCTGCCCCCGAGGTCGCGACGGCCGCTTCCGAGGACGCACGGGCCACCTCCATGGCGGCGCCGGCCTCCGATCTAGGGTTACGGCAGGAGCCATTTCTAGGAAAGGAAAACTTAGACACGGTGCCACAAACGAACTTGAGGGTACTGGACCTGGGTCGGCTCAATAGTCTCATGTTCATGGATCTGAGAGAAAACCATTTCTCAGGAATTATTCCTAAAGCCATTTCTAAGGAATTATTCCTAAAAACATTCTTCAACATTTCCTCACTTATACAATTCAGAGTGACCAATAATGAGCTACATCTACATGGCATGCTTCCCTTCCCTCAGACTTGGGGGTGCAACTCCAGTACCTTCACCTTGGCATGAACCACTTTACAGCAAGCCTTCCAGCCTCTCTTGCCAATGCAAGTATGCAACAGAGATATATTTGTCTAGAAAGTGGGAACACAGGGAAGATACTGTAAACCAATTTTCATACAATCCAACAACATATGACATTATTTGAGCCTCTGATTTTGTTGCCTTGTGATTCAAACAATTAGTGTATACTATGGTAGCTTTGCATTTTGAGAAGTCATGTATAGGTGTACTTTTAACAGTTAGTTGACACCTTATCAAAACAAGAAACCAAAGTTCACGCCATTTTTGTTTGCCCCACAGGTGTGCAATTCATGGGGAAAAAAACAGTAAATTAGTGGTGGCCCTCGTAAAGCAAGTGGTGGACTAACTGCTTATAGCATTTTTGGTTTTCTCTTCTCTCACACTGTAATTATCTCTGGATAATTGAACGCTGACTATGTTGACGGCTTAAGTTGCGCCCTAATAATATTGTTGCAAATGAGATAACTGAGGATGTAATTGTTGCCATAAGGAAATTTACGGAGATCTATTCTGAGCACCTGGTTATGTTGGTTGAGCAATTGAAGCAGAATGAAACAAATGTGCAAATTCTTTAGCTTTTCTTAATCTATGATTTTACTGTTGCACTTTGTAAAATAACCGTAACCATTTTCTATCCCAATTTCCTTGGAGGTGTGCATAACAATTATTGTAAGATTCCATATCTGCATATTGAAAAAAATATTTGTAGCACTATACATTGATTAGCGTAATAGCTAGAGGTATCTGGCTGTTTGACCCCTTGAAATCATGACTGGTCAGCTCAAGGATGGCACGGCAATGCCGCGCCCCTGGTTTTCTAGTAAAATTCAATAAAACCATGGACTTTCTTTTCATGGGGAAGTGCCGAAATTTTCTTCCAGTGAGATGGTAATGATGTAAATTTTGCCATTCGAATGTAGAACAATACTGTTCATGCACAAGTCCAACCATCTAAGGATATAAGGATATCACAAGATGTCTGATCACACATGAATGATCAAAATTTGCGAAGTACCAAAAATATCAGTGAAGGAAATTTATCAGGATAGACTGTATCATATCACGACTGCCTGACCAAATACAAGGAACAAGATACTGCTTAGCATGCTTCAGATCTATCCAGCAGGGTCACAGGATCTAAGTAAATCATTACAATTTGTCTCATACAAAAAGATTGCTCTTCTAATCTCTCACGCTATAATCTCAATTCACAGACCCACCTCAAATCAGCGGATCATCAAGCCTTGCATCCCTTGTGTCCCCTCTTCAGTGACTTTGTTAGCTTGTATTGTGTTGATAGCATTGGCAATGTCTCCCTGGATCATAGTTTTCCAAGAGATCTCAATCAGAAGCACAGTAAACATTATAAGGCCAAAGCACCATAGTAGGCTCTCTAGATAACGTGCTTAAATCAAGTAGCAAACTCGATGTGAATCAAGAGATTACCCTCCAAACTCCAAGCTTTGTGCGCAGACCATGCCACTGTGCCATCCCGAAGATCCTCTCCGTATGCCGACTAAAATTTACATGGTTCAACATAAATTAACTAAAATAACAACATAACATCGAATCAACAAAGAAACTTGATCCACTGCTAAAAGACAAAGATGTATTATAATCGTGTACACGTGCATGTAACTGGGAATTGCATGGAGTGGAGGCAAGACCGATCTTCTCAAGGAGGGGGTTATCTTTCTACAGATGTATTTGTTGACATAGCTGAGGAAACATGGCATGCTAACCTCAATGTAGTCGATGCATTTGCTCCGGTAATGATACTGCTTTTATGATTTCTATTTTACCATAGTTTTATTATCGAATAATCTCTACTTAACAGCAAATGATGTTGAAAGTTTAGTTTCTGTGTTGAAAAGGAGTTTTCATGTGCAGCTGTTTGAAAGAATTTTAGAAATACCTATTGTTTGGCACAAAGGAAGAGCTACAGGTGAGGTACTTTGCTAAGCATGATCTCTTACATGTCCTTTTTCCACCGCTTGCATTGTTACATGTTCTTATTTTTTAAAACAAGTGGAGATGTGACTTCTCACATGCTCCCAAGCACTACTACACAAGCCACCAAGGCTCTAGTGTGCTAAGCTTATGGCCCAAGGCCGACCATGGCTTCTATTTATAACCCCACGAACAAATAGAGCCGTTACCCCTTCAATGGGCAAAAGTCGGGACGACCGGACGCTCCGGTCCGGTCCGATCGACCGGACGCTGGCCCTCAGTGTCCGGTCGTGTGATGCACGCCACGTGTCCCCTTCTTCGAACGCTGATCGCTCGATCTCAATGGTCATCTGATGACCGGACGCTCCAGCTTGAACTGACCGGACGCAGCAACCCCAGCGTCCGGTCATTTCCAGTAAGGTACCGGACATGACCGGACGCGTCCGGTCGGTCGCGATCGGACGTAGCACCAGCGTCCGGTCACTCTCTGTGAAACCCTATCTTTTTTGTATAGGGCGCCGGTGGCACCGTTGGACTGTCCGCACTCTACGAGCGGACACTCCGCCGGTGGAGTTTTAAACCCTTCTCACCTTCATTCCATCGCCGAGTTGATCCACATCAACTTCAATTTCATATCCTTTATAAATGTGCCAACACCACCAAGTGTACACCACCATGTGTATGTGTGTTAGCATTTTCACAAATCTTTTCCAAAGGATTAGCCACTCAACTTGCCACGCCACTCAATCCTAGCGACGACGCAAAGTTAGATCACTCGAGTGGCACTAGATGACCGATATGCAAACAAGTTTGCCCCTCTTGATAGTACGGCCATCTATCCAAAACCCGGTCATAAACTTCTCTACACACCTATGACCGGTGAAATGAAATGCCCTATGTTATACCTTTGCCTTGCGCATTCCATTCCATCTCCTCCAATATCGATGCAACACATGCACCAACACAATCAACAATGATATGATCTACTTCATATCATCACATGATCATATTGGTTCATCGATCTTGACTTCACTTGCTTTTCACCGTTGCCTTCGTCCATCGGCGCCAAGTCTTGCTCAAGCTTCACCGCCACGTGGTCCATCGCTCCAAAGCCTCTGACTTGCCCTTCACGCTTGCAACCGGTCCATCAAGCCAAGTCTTGTCTTGATCTTCTCCACCTTGATCACATGACTCAATGTCATGTCTCATGTGCAATGAGCTCCTTCATCATCACATGTGTGAGCTTTGCAACATCTCCAAGCTATTTTCACCTTCATGGCATATGTTGCTCACACATATGTATCTATGGACTAATCACCTATGTATCTCACATAAACACAATTAGTCCACCTAGGTTGTCACTCAATTACCAAAACCACACAGGGACCTTTCAGTCAGGCAATCCGGTATGGCTTGTCTATGGTCTAGCACCGTAGTAAGAACTGAAGATGACAGGTGGTGAAATGGAACTGATTGCTCAACTCTTGCTTGAAAGTAGAACATATGCTTACTTAGAATGGCTAAATAATGAATTAATCATGGTTGCTAATAATAACATAAATAAGGACTCACTATTAGTATTGCTTTCTGCAAAAAGGAAACCAACAAATCATAAATCTTATCATATTTCTTGGAGTTGGGAAATTATTCCCACTAGTCGGATAAGTCTTGCAAGTACATTGTGTACTCAGGGTTTATTTACCCCTATTGCAGGTAATGCTTGAGGAGTACCCATTGTGTGAAGGATTCTTCTGGTGGGCACAGACGGACCCTTTTCATTATCGATAGATGTTTATTATTATTCCACTGTTTAATATTCCGCACTCTGAATTTGGCAATGTAATAATGAATTTCTAAGACTTTAGATGTATGAAATGGACTAAGTATTGTAACTTGTTCTCATTATTGGATCCTTTGGAAAAAAATGTGGACTATTTGAGCTCTCCCTTGGAGTGTGCCCGACAGAACCCGCCCGTTGTAGCTCGCTTTCAGGGTGCTTAGTGTCTGTTGGAAGATGAGCACCTCTGTAAGTGCGTTATTTCGGGCGATTCTGCCACACTAGCCACGACGTTAGCTAGGTCCCAGACATGCACGTGCGCTTCAGGAGCCTAGACTTCATCATCACCATGGAGGGAGAGCCGGCGCGGGCTCCTACCCTCATCCAACTTCTTTGCTCCATCGGCCTCGACGCAACCGTCAAAGCCCTCGAGAAGCTACAGTTGCGCACACCAGACAGTTGTGTCCCTAAGAGCGACTAGCCCCTTGGCTTCGATTATGGGAGGCTAGAGCGTCAGCTTGACGCCTTTCTAGGACCCTGACTGTCCTGGGAGGATGTACGCTGCCTCATCTTCTCCTTCACCAACGTCATGACACAGCTCACGGGAGGGGAGCCATTCTCCCTAGAATATCTCACTCGGGATGTGTTGACAACGTTTTCATTTGGTCTGTGCAATGCCATGAGGACCGTTGGTCACCTCGCAGTACAGCGCATGTACCCGCCTCCCATGGATGACTAATTCGTGGGAATGGCCGATTCCATCACGGAGTCTTTCCATGACCTTCTCAAACGAGATTCAGAGTCGATCTCCGACTCTAACTCTAGTAGGGGGAGCCATCACCCCTCGCGAGAATATTTTTTGGCAGGTACCCCCCAAAGGACATGTCGACAGAGTCCATGAGGGAGGGGCTACCCCACTGAACCACTTCGACGATGAAGTCAAAGAAGATGTGGGGGCCCTTCCCCACATGCAGGTGAAACAGCTAAGGGCACGACATTAGGAGCTCGAAGATGCATGCCTCTAGCTAGAGCAGGAGCACGCAGAGCTCAAACACAAGATCTAGCATCACGGGGATGGTGGCTGTGCATGCGCCATCGCCCGCGATGTAAACCAGAGGATCATCGAGGACGATAGAGGCCTCCCGCACTTCACTCGAGCAAGTCACAACATAGTTGCCATAGCGGCCCTACTCCAAAGGCTCTCGGAGCCAATGACACCCAAAGACTATCGGGCTCACCGCGGGATCCACACACTGCTCAAGCGAGCAGCGGTGCAACAGGCGGAAAGCTGGCTATCTCGGTGATGTGAGCACGATGCCAGTCAGCGTGTGTCTTTAGGATGACATGGCCAGGACGTGTCCATCCACTAGGTGCCACACGATGGTGGGGGATTTGTCATGTTCCTAGTGCATGAGCGTCTCGGCCCCAACTATGATGCACGCAACACCCCAGACGCCCGTAGGCGTAGACGGGGTGACAAGAGAGAGGAGGCTGGCTGTGGCTATCATCCTCATCATGGCAGGTGCTATGACAGCGGCGAAGACTAGAGCCTGAGCCCTAACCTACCGTGGCCCTAGGCTTTCGGTCAGCACATCCTCAATGTGGCTTTCCCACCGCGGTATCGACTGCCGACCAACGTCTCAAAGTACTCTAGGGAGACAAACCCCAGCTTATGGCTCAAGGACTACTGACTTGCTTGTCAAGCTGGCAGCACGGATAGTGATTACTTCATTATCCACAACCTCCCCTTATTCCTGGATGATTCAGCGTGAACATGGCTAGAGCACCTTTCGCCCAACCGGATTCAAAGTTGGGAGGACTTGAAGGAGATCTTTGTGGGAAATTTTTAGGGCACCTACACATGACCTGGGAACCCCTAGGATCTAAAAAATTGCCAACAGAAGTCCAGAGAGACTTTTTGTGAGTACATCCGACGCTTCTCCAGGCAATGCAATGAGTTGCCTGATGTCGCCGATGCCAACATCATCAGATCCTTCCTGTCTAGGATCACCTATGAGTCCCTGGTCCATAAGCTAGGACGTAAGGGCCCTTAGACCACCAAGGAGCTCCTTGACATCATGACTAGCCATGCCTTAGGCAAAGCGAGGTGGGACAAGGACACGGGTGAGGGCCCCTCTAACCGTCCGAACAAGAAGAAGAATGAGCAGTAACACGGGGCCTCGCTCATGGCCGCTGCCGAGCGAAAAGGTGGCCGGGCACCCACCGAGAATGCTCCCCACCATTTTGAGAAGCTGCTCGAGGGGCCATGCCTAAACCATGCCTTTCCTATCAAGCATCTATACAAGGACTACTCCCTCATGAAGCGGTACCTATCCGGTGGCTCCCACAAGGGGAACCAGAGAAAGAAGCCTGAGCCGGTGGCAGATGACGCCAAGGGGAAGGATGGTGGCTTTCTGACCCTAGACGGCTACCTCATGATCTTTGGTGGGACAACGTCCTATGACTCCAAGCACCACCAAAAGGTCGCACGCCACGAGGTCTACGAGGCCGAACCAGCCACGTCGTCTTTCCTCTAGTGGTTGGCGTTCGCCATCACCTTCGACCGATTGAACCACCCGGATAGCATCCCGCAGCCAGTAAGTATCTGCTCATGGTCGACCTAATCATTGGCATGAAGCGCCTCATCAAGGTGCTGATGGATGGAGATAGCGGCCTCAACATCATGTACGCTGAGACACTTGATTCCATGGGCAACGATCGATCATGCGTCCGACCGACTGGGGCACCTTTCCATGGCTTTGTGCTAGGGAAGCAAGCCATACCACTCAGGAAGATCAACCTTCCCATCACCCTTGAGGATCCAACCAACTATAGGATGGAGACTCTAACCTTTGAGGTGGTTGGATTCCATGGGACCTCGCGCCCGATCGCGTCACACCTGCCACGGGTGCCCCAAATGCGCTTTCTATTGCATGCCCTCACGAAGATGTGGCCAACGGCTATGCCTCCTCGGTCGACCCTATGGTCACCTTAGCCACTCTCTCGCCAGCCTCTGGTGCGGCGCTAGATGGGTCCTGGTGCACCCACCGAAGGGCGAGAGTCTTCTCCGACGCCAGCTTCAGGAGGCTCCTATGCCCCCGACGCTCTAGAAGGCACGACAGTTAGTTCGCGGTGAAAAATTCATCAAAAACAAAAGAACAAAAAAAACTCTC
Source organism: Miscanthus floridulus (assembly GCF_019320115.1). Taxonomy (NCBI): domain Eukaryota; kingdom Viridiplantae; phylum Streptophyta; class Magnoliopsida; order Poales; family Poaceae; genus Miscanthus; species Miscanthus floridulus. The sequence goes on along the minus strand of NC_089584.1, from coordinate 19,547,926 downwards.
AGCTTACCTTGACGCCGTCAAGTGCTGACGTTCATAAAAAAACAAAAGAACGAGAAAACTCTCATAAAAAATCATCAATTTATATTGAGAAAGTTGTTGTAGATATATGCACATAAGAGGTCGCAATGGAGAATGAGCAACTTAAGCAAGAAGTGGCTCGCCTTACCAAGGACTTGACTCAAGTAAAAGGCAAAATGGAACAAGCCCAACATCATCAAGATAACACCGTTAAGGGAGTGAAGAAACTTGATGAAGGACAAACCATGGTTTGCTACGTGTGTCACAAGGAAGGCCACAAGTCCTATGAGTGCAAGGTGAAGAATGGGCGAGGAGCTAAGAAGAAAGAGAAAAATAAAAAGGAAACAAGCAAGCTCTCCAACACCTACACCAACAAGGTGGACAAAAAGGCCTCCACACCTTATCTCTTGAAGAAGAAGAAAAATGACAAGGTGGTGGCCATCAAGGTGAACAAGCAAGCCAACAATGGAGCCAAACACATTTGGGTGCCAAAGGAGATCATTTCCAACATGAAGAGCACCAAGAAGGTTTGGATCTAAAAGGGAAGTGAGAAGTCCGATGGACTTTGGGGAATTTGGAGACTTGGCAAAGTATGGGTGCATTTCATGGGGTGCATCATTATGGACAAGGTAATTGCTAAGTGGGTTAGTGAATACTATGGACCCAAATTCTTCTTCCCATGTTAGGTAACTATATTTAATTTCTTGCAATCTCAATTAGTATGTAGTTCCTTTTCATGCCTAGGTTTGTATTTGCATGCTTAAATCTTTTATCATGCATACACTAGGTAAATCATATGGTAGGCTTGCTCGGTATCACTTTTACTCTTGGAGAAAACCTACATGGTTTAATTTGCTTAGGAGCACGGCACATAGCTTGTTTTACAATTGTTTATCTAATATGTGTCAAAGTCCAAATTATAGATAATTTCTCCCGAATATCACTTTCAAAAATGATTCTCACATTCATGTGATGTCATCTTTCAAGTGGTATGTTTTATTCTAAAATCAATGTGCATGTCTCCTACAAGTATTCCATACTTGTGTGCACCAATTTAGGGGGAGGTTACTCTACAAGTTGGATGCTTTGAGACTAACACCTTTTTGAAGCTTATCATGTGTGTAGTAGTCTCATTGCAAGGAAAATGGAGTCCCTGGAGTTAAGCATCATACTTCAAATATCCACCACCTATTGCAAGTGGTATAAATCAAATTGGTTTCCACGTGATATTTCTAAACCGATATCATCATATTGATTTCACTTTGGTATTTATATGCTTTCTCCATGCATTATATAGATTAAACTCCTTTTAGCATTAATTTGTCAATTATGCATAAACTATATTCTCCATCATATGTATGCATATATTTAGGGGGAGCTTAGTCTATGTAATGTGAGAGTCAAGTTTTGTGACCTATTCCACTCCACATACAAAGGATCACAAAGTTTGACCCTCCCTTGTGCTACTAATGTCTTTCTTTTTGGTGTTTGATTCCAAAGGGGGGAAATTTATAGGACCAAAAGCAAGCCTGATCATAATAATTTACATGTGGTAATGGTCCGAGAAAGGGAGGATAGTGGATTATGGAGTTAGGGGAGGCTTAAATCCATAATGCCACATGGGGACATTTGCAAGGGCAAGATAAGTTTCCAAAGATGTTTACATGTGGTATCTTTTAGCATCATATAACCTTGCCCTTTGCATTGCATCCTAGCAAGTAAATAGTTTTTAAATTCCAAAATTTTTATTATTTACTTGTTTTGGTTGTGTTGTCATCAATCACCCAAAAAGGGGGAGATTGTAAGGAAAATGGACCATAGGCCCATTTACTTTGGATTTTGGTGTTTGATGACCAACACAACCAAATTGGACTAATGAATTTATAAGTAATTGTTTTGTAGTTCAATACGGTGCAAACGTGACTTGGACAAAGGCGACATGATGATACGATGGTCAACACCTTAAGAAAGACTCTAGAAGCACAAGAGAGGATCCAAGATATCAAGCAAAGTCCAAGCACGAATATAGAAACCAAGCTGGGCACAAGATCATGAAGAAACGGGCTCCACAGAGGTGACCGGACGTGGCCCTATGACGACCGGATGCATCCGATCAGTTTTCTCGACAACAGCAGGCATCAGTAGCAGTGACCGGACGCTAAGCGAGGTAGTGACTGGATGCACAAACTTCACTATTCATCATCGTGGCAACAACTCAGTGAGGACCGGATGCAATGGCACTAGATGACCAGACGCACAAAGTGCAGCGTCCGATCATGTCCAGAGAGGTTCTAGAGCGGCGCAAATGTGATCGGATGCATCCGGTCGATGATGACTGGACTCAGCAGCGCGTCCGACCTCTACGCGCTCGCTCAACGGTCGAGATGATCGGACGCATCCGGTCAGGACGACAGCAGCGTCTGGTCAATATCAGAAAGCTAGGTTTCGTCCCCAATGACTACTTTCTCCATGAGACTTATAAATAGACCCCCAACCAGCCATTTGCATGGTGGAGAGCTGAGGAAACATACTAAGGGTGTTGATACACCATTTTAGTGATCTCCACTTGTATAGTGCTTAGTGATTCATTAGGTGATTAGCATAGGTGCTTTGCGAAGTGCTTAGGTTGATTAGACCACCGCTTATGCGCTTGCTCTAGGTTTAGGCCTAGTGTTTAGTGAGGTTTTCACACCTCTTATCATTCAGTGCTTGTGCGCACCATTGTTGTACATCGGAGGGGCTTGTAGTCTTACGAGATCACACCAACCGCGTTTGTAGTGTGGCCACCACCGTGTACCGAAGGAAACAAGGCCCATAGCGGTTCAGTCAAAAGCTTGATAGTGAAGACAGCAGGGAGCGGTCCTGGAGCAGCTTGCCGAAATGCACACCAGAGACCCACTTGCACGTGGGGAAGGCCCAGGGCTATCCACGGAGTTACCCAACCGGGAGCTTGGCCCTTGCGAGGGATTCCTTGTAAGGGGCTCCAACGAGGACCAGGGGGAAGCTTATGCACTTCTCGATACCTCGGTAAAATTACCGAAGTCGTCGATGGGAGTTTACATATCTCTACCTTACTCTTTAGCTTCTGCATTTACATTGCAATCTTGGTTTGTGCTTTACTTTCCTAGCTTAGTGATAGGTTGATTGATAGGTTTGGAACCTAGGTTGCATAACTCCTTTTTACGGTAGAGATAGCAACACACTAGCAAAACCGTAGTTGCATATTTAGATAGTTTATCTTTTCCATAGTTTTTTGCTAAGGATGGAAAAAGAGGCCATAGTTTAGAGTTAGAGTTTTAAGTTGCCTAATTCAACCCCCCCCTCTTAGGCGTCACGGTCCCTTACACTCCCTTTGCTCGGGAGGCTCGGACGAGGCGAAGCCACCGGCTCCCCTCGGCTCTGGGGGCGTTGTAGAAGGCCTAGGTGGAGTGGGGCAGCTCGCTCCCTCTGTCTCCGGGGGTGAGTCCTCCCCCTCTTGCTAAAGGAGATGTCATAGGTAGGGCCCCGCCTACGGCGAAGGTGAGTCCTCATCCCCACCGGTTAGATCATCCCATAGGATGGGCGACCCAGAGCCGTCGCCCCCTTCCTCCTCTTCTTCTTCCTCCTCATCTTACTCCTTCGACGAGCCTTCGCCCCCCTCCTCCTCTTCTTCTTCCCCCACTACAGCTTCGCTCGCTCCTTCACCCACTATTTCTTCTCCTTGTCGTCCTTCTCCTTCTTTCTCCGCTCATCTATGGCATGGTTCGCCGCCCTCATAGCCACATGCTCCGACAACGGTGCAACAGAGGCCCAAAAGCCCAAATCCGCCGGCAGCTCGATGAAGCTTGGCTCCGGCTACATCACGGGATGTCCTGGGATCAGGAACACGGCATCGGACTCGTCTGTCACCTCCTTGACATGCTGCGCAATCTCGCTATTGTGAAGCAGCCCCTGAGCGAGCACCGTATAGCCGAGTTCTATGACGGGCACCATCCCAAACAATGGGAGGGCGCGCTCCATCAGCGGCGCCACCCTCCTCATGTGATATGCTTCAATGATGCTGGCCTCGTGAAGGCCATGGCTCCTCAGCGACACAACAGCCTCGAGGATGTCGCGCATCCTTTTCTTCTCTTTGTCGGGTGGCCCCCATGGACACATCATTGGCACCTCTTCAATCAAGCCCCCGATAAAGTCTGGCAAGGGGGCGGTGGGGTTGTTCTTCAAGTAGAACCACTATGCGTGCCACCCCTTGTTGGATCTAGACAACTAGTAGGGCATGTACTTGGCCGCCCGCTGCCCCCAAAGGTAGATGCCCGCACATCCCATCAGCACCGGGATCTCCCCACCTCTGTCCTTCTTCCTATTATAGGGAGATGGTGAAGAAGTACCTCCACAACTTGAAGTGTGGCTCGATCCCCAGGTACCCCTCGCACATCACGATAAAAGGCCATTATGTGCTAGATCCCATTGGGATTAAGGTGCTGTAGCTCGATCTGGTAGTGGTGTAGCAGCCCTCGGAAGAACGGATGAGGGGGGATCACGAGCCCACGCTCGTGGAAGGGCCTGAAGAAGACGATGTAACTGTCGGGCGGCATCAGCACCTCCTCATGGCTAGGAACTAGCCACTCCATCACGTCAGTCCTCCCGCGAAGAAGACCACACTTGATGAGGCCCTCCATGCATGCGTGGGTGACATCGGAGCGATACCATGACTCCATGGAAAGCGAAGATGGAGGAGCAAGGACTTTTTGGCGATGGCGGAGAAGCAAAAGCTATGGATCTAGGGCGCTAGCGGTGGACTAGCAAAGGCAATAGATTCAAACGACGGTGACAAAAAGGTGGAGAAGGCAAGATTGTAGTTTGGCGTGCCAAAACATGAAGCGAGAGCCCGCTATTTATAGGGTAGGGTGAGACAAGAGGCGAACCATCCGCCTAGATCGACGTGCCCGCCATGCCCCGTCACCTCGCCTCTCCGAGAATCATGCACACGCCACCCCTAACCGCTCCTCGAAGGGCGCGCCGAACAGCGGTTAGCCCCCTCGATGGGCTAAAAAACCGCCGTAGGTAAGTAGGGATATGGAGCTGAAAACGCTCCCACAGCCCATTAAGGCCTAGAAGTTCGAAGGTTGTCCACCAACGGGCTCACAACCGCTCTGAGGCACCTTTAGAGTGAGGGGTGGAATGGGATGGGCCTGCTAGCGACCAGTACCTAAGCGCACGAGCGTCGTGGGCATCCCGGCCCACGTTCAAGTCTTGACAGAGCACGGTCCATGGTTTTTCCTCGAAGAAAGGCAACAAGCCCTCGGGACCGGTCAAATAGACCCAAGAACTATATGGACTGGCCGTTAGGAACCTGGAGTCAGTCACCAGCTGACCCATGTAGGACCCCCATGAATGGAAAGCTAGGGCCCCACTCGAACTTGTCCGTTAATAGCTCACTGAGCACCATGGTTCATCCATTGAGGAAAATATGGCACAGCTCAGCCCCTCTGTTTTATCGAAAAAACGCTTGAGGGAGGACGACCTTAAGACGAGCCGACCCCTCGACCGGACCCTTGCTGCGTGTGGGGCCTCGAGAGTTGGACTCGCAAGGAGACCAAATACGCGGTCGCATAACAATGGCAGATCGGTCAGATCCTAAGGAGGAATTAGAATCAAGAGAGATCTTCTCTAATCCCTCGAATCGCGTGGCTACATGCTCCTGAGGAGTCCAAACACAATAGAAAGGAATCTCGACCATACCAAGATATCCTATGGCCCACAAAGGGAGATCAAGAACCTTAGAATCCTTTCGTTCGAAAAAGCTTTCGAAGGAGTATCCTACTCCTCCATAGGCTCGGGGGCTACTGTCGGGTATCAGTATTAGGGATACCTAGAAGAAGGAAGCTAATGGCCACGAATGCTAACTCCCTCGGATGGTCAAGAGCGTATCTTGGTCTCATCTGGCCCCGAGGGCACGGGCTCCGTCTCGCCCGACCTCAAGGATACGGGACCCGGGTCGCCCGACCTCAAGCATACGGGATCTAGGTTGCCTGACCTCAAGGATATGGGATCTAGGTCATCCGACCCTAAGGATGTGGGCTCCGTCTCGCCTGACCCCTTGGGCGAGAGCCCCATCACATCTAACCCCGAGGGTGCGGACCCCGCCTTGCCTGACTCCAATGGCGCTGGCTCCGCCTCGCCCAACCCCGAGGTCTGACCGCCCCCAACCACTGTGGGTCTAAAAGTATGAGTCTAGGGTCAAACTTCTAATGCTAGAAGGGGAGCAGGTGCATCTTGACATGACCCACGGCCACGATGGGCCATGTCTAAGGATGCACGTCGCTAACAGCACCGGGCGTGACAGCGCTATGCTACCTACTCCCCGTACGGCCTCCAGTGGAGGCGTCAGCGAGCCATACCGTCCACTGGGATGGGATGGAGCGCCATGATCGGTTGACGACGCCCGTGTACGACACTAGTGACGAACAGGGCCATGACGTGGAGCCGTCCCCATCGTCATCTATAGGGTCGGCAGGACCCGCACAAAGGACATGGAAGATGTTGCAATCCCGAAAGCCTTTCTCTGCTTGTCTCTCTCTCTCTCTTCGATGTAACCTGCATCTTCCCCTTCATCTATAAAAGGGGAAGTAGGGCACCCCAAGGAGGGGGCATTCACACACATCTAACACGTCTGAGTGGCTGGAGGCTTAGGCACTCGACAGTAGACAGAGAGCTCAACCAGACTCACTCTTTTTACTAGAGACTTGGGACCTTCTTCCTCTCTCGCTTATTTGTAACCCCTACTACAAACCAAGTGCCGGTAACACGAGTAGCAGCAGACTGGACGTAGAGATGTTTCACCTGAACCAGTATAAATCCTTGTGTCCTCCGAGCACAACCATCTGGGTCAGACACGCAAACTAGAAATTTACTAGCCGGTGATTCGAAACACCGACAACTACATAGATACACAGACATTGGGAATAGGTCTATAAGCAAACCCCCTTGGATGCCACAAACAAACAATCGAATTCTCTGCTAATGGTTGTTGCTTACACATTGAGGCACAATGTTGGCTTGTCGTCGGGCTGCTGTGTGAGCTTGCTGCAGATGAGGTTGGTGATCTGTAGTGCCTGGTCCTCGGATCTGGCCTTGGTGACGAGGCTGCAGATGACGGAGAGAACGCACTCTAGATCTGCAAAAGCAAAGTTAAAGGCTCAAGCAAATAACATCTCTGAATTGGGAGAGAGAAGGATGGTACCTTTGTCCGCGACGCGCGACGGGGAGGTGAGGAGCAGGTCGGCGGAGGCAAGCATGAGGGAGGTCATGTCGAGCCAGCGCCCCATGAGGATGTGCTCCTGTGCCTCGAGGCAAAGGCGGGTAACCTCGGGGTTGGCGACCTCCGGGTCCGCGTCCGCCCAGGCGAGCTCGGCGATGAAGCGGACCACGGCCAGCATCGGCTCCTCCTCCATCATGTTCACCATGGTCGCCATCTAATCGTTCCTTTGCTGCGCGTGAGCGGAGCAGCTAATGCCGCCGCGGCCGCCGGAGATGGTGAAGGGAGTAGGGGATTGGGTGCATGGGGCGGAAGTGGCGGCGCGAGGAGAAACCCCTAAAACTGCGATGTAGCTTAACACCGCGCACGACGCCTTGAGCCGCTCAACAGATTTACAGTCTATCGCTTTTGGCCGCTCGGCCACTCTCCCTTCCTGGATACACCCTCCTGAATAAGAAGGATGGGAAGTGAAAAAAAAGATTAAGAAGGATGGCGGCCTTCGTTTTTAAGTTAAGACTACCAAATATGCCCTTGCGTTGCCATGGGAGAAAAACTTAAATATATCTATGGAAAACGATGATAAAGGCTACGCCGACTTCAGATGTGCCCATGACACCGTGCCACCTTTCTCAGCCTCGCAGGCCCTGAACGCCACCGCAGATCGCTCGCGACGCCAACCAGGAGCTGGTGCTGAACCTCGCCACCAAATACCTACCTCCTCGTCGTCGTATTCCACCGCTGGCTACGCCACCCGAACTACGACCGTGCCAGACCGAGCTCCGCCGCTTTGCTTCCCTCGTCGACCCGACGCGTCGAATCCCACCGTCCACGACCTCGTCGCGCCCCTGCGTCCAAGGTGTGGAGTTATGGATTTCTCGTGGCAACATTGAATTTATTGGTCTGATTTGAGGAGTTATTTCTTTATTGAGGTAGTTTGATTTGATTTTGTATTGTATTCGAGACTTGTATCGTATTTGGGACGGGAGACGTGAGCGAGTTGAAGTAGTCGACTCGGTCGTGGAAAGAGGGTGAATGCGGAGAGAGAGAGTTTCAGCCCTTTTTTTTGTATGCCCCATAACCAACTTTGTGAACGTTGAAATTATCTCTTTGACTATCTACGTACAACCACTTATTTTATATAACATATATGCACAACTTTTCGGATAGAATAGATATAACTAGGAATCCTAATCCATATAAATCTCTCCAATTTTGAGTTAGCTAAATAAGAATCCTAATCTAAATTGAATAGAAAAAATAAAAGTAAAATTCTACATCTTCTATCTACATCGTACTCTAATATTGAACCGTAAAGAGGTTTTTTGGTTTTATTTGTCTTTTTTTCACTCGTGCTTTGTCGTTTGTCTCTGTTCTCTTTGCTCCCGTTCTCCTTTGCTCCGTAACCATGTCTGTTTCCTTTTCTGGACGCCCTCTCTGTCCAAACACACGTCCGTCTAATCCGAGTAGGTTCCAATTTTTCCATGGCCGTCTAATTCCCAACGTATATAAGTAAGATACATCCTTTTCTATTTGATTAGAATTCATATTTAGATTTAGTATCGGAGAGATCTATTTATGTTTGGATTTCTAGCTCTATATATACAAAAAAAAAACAGGACTGCAAATAAATAAAGATAGTTTTTTCATTTTTTTTTTCACATTCAATGGGTTAGTTAGGGGAGATGGACGAAAAAAAATGGTCTAAAAATATTCCTCTTTAATATTAGGTACATACATAGAAGAGTAGATGGAATTATTAGATTTGCCAACGTTTTGGGAGAATAAATAAGGTCATTTAGCAAGTTCGGGATCGGTGTGCGGTTGTGGGCTGGTACTCTTGAAACTCAAAGGACTTGCAACAGTTTTCTATTGCCAACCACAGAGCATGTCCTCTGCAAACACACACAGAAAGCATGTCAAGAACTCGCACCTGTTTGTACGCATACACTAAATCTAACAACATGTTTGAGTCCATATGCAACTAACAGTTAATTAAAAGCAAAAAAGTAGCCGATGACACATACACTAAATCTAACAACGCACCGTGTCTAGGTTGGATTGTGTGTGTGTTTTTTTTTTCCCGGGACGGAGGGAGTACACCGCTTCTCCAATCCTACGGCAATACAACTTGGAAGCCCTTTGCCAACACCTCAGGAAAAACAGAGGAATTCAGGCTCAGCAGCAATCCCATGCTCACTGTCAACAACATGTTCAGATCTCACAGCAACGTCTTTGTGAATTTTTCATGCCTCGCTGTCGTCAGTGGGAAGCAGTTTCCAGAGGATGATGCCGCCACCTGTACACCATGAATGAAACACAACAATTCATCGCACCTGGACACACGCACGTAAGCATCTAATAACTAAACTATAGCACAATTCGTCACCGCTGCCCCCGCAAGCTATCCGAGCCGCTGCCGCTGGAGCACCGCCGCGGCGCCGCCCGGGTTCCAGCCTCGCCTCCGCCACCGCCTCCTCGCCATCATAGTCGCGGCTCCCGGACCTCGGCTTGCGCCTGGCTCCGCCGCGCACTGCCGCCCGGATCTCCAGCCCAGCGCATCCAAGAAGGTCCGCGGGGGAGCGGACGTGCGTCGAGGCCAGGCCAGGAAGGTGCGCTGGGGAGGGGAAGGCCGTCGTGGCTAGCGCCAGGCGCCGATTGCTGGCCCCGCGCCCGATGAGAGCCCTCTTTCCCTTCCTCGCTACTCTCCCCAGGAATCCAATGCCGCCAGCCATGGAGACCTGAGCGGTCCGATCTGTAGGTCATCTAAAATCAAAGCATTATTATAGAAAACGATTCTGAGATGGGATCCAGAAGATGGGGAATCAAGAAGTTACACGACAGAAAGGGGAAAATCCAATGACCTGCACGTCGTAGTGGCCGCAGTGGGTGACTGCTTCGTGTGGTCGGCGTTGGGGAGCACGGCACGATGGGTTGGATCGAGGATTCCGGGCGCCTGGTTCTTTGAGTCTTGCTACTCCTTTGTGAGGACGGGGATGTCTTGGAGGAGAGAGGCACCACGTTTTACCACCGGTCAACAGAAAAAATTGGCGCGAGCTGGCATCACCAGCGCCTGCGAGCGCTTTCTTTTCCCGCCAGGAAAGTTACCAAGAGGTCTGAGCTCTTGGCTTGTTTCCCGTGAAATCACGCTCTGGAATCCCATCCTATGGAATTGTTCCCAGTGACTTTCCTGTAAACCAAAGAGCATACATTGAAAAAAATCCATAGGAATGAAATCCTTCAAAAATCCTTTATTTTTCCTCCAATCCAAAGGGGCCCTACAAGCTCGATATGGGGGCTTTTTTGTTTTTTTAGCCTTTTTTTGAATTTTTTTTTAAAATATGTCTCCAGAGACATGCTTTTAAAATCTGGACACTTAGGCTCACCATCATCGTTAGTGGCATCGAGCTTACAAGTCTCGGCGCCAAAGGGTTTGGCGCCTAGGTCGGGGCCATGTTGACGGCGTGGACGCTGACCTGACAAGGAGCACGGCGCCGGGGTTATTGGCTGTAAGGTCGAGATGACGACTAGAGGGGGGTGAATAGTCGTTACTAAAATTTAATCGCGTCGGCAAACCGAAATAAGCGCGGAATTAAAACAATCGGTCTAGCCAAGACTACGCCCTTCTATCGAAGTTTAAAAGTATCTTATAAAGATCCTAATTATGCAACAAAAATGTCGGACTAGCTAGAGCTCACCTAACCAATTTTCGAAGCAAAATAACACAAACCTATGCCACTAGTACTTCAAGCAACAAGGGAGTTCCTACACAAGCTAGTAAGCAAAAGCACAAAGCAACCTAAGCTCACTAGCAATGCTCAATAACAAGGCAAACAATGCCAAATTAGAGAGCACAATTACTTAGCTACACAAACTAAGCAATGTGACTAACAAGGTTACACAAACCAAATTACACAGGCAAGAAGGTAACTAGTAAGTTACATAAGCTAACTAATTACAAGAGCAACAACACAAGCACAATGTATATGAAATGTAAATACAAGCTTGTGAAAGGGGATTCCAAACCAACAGGAAGAACAAGGTTGACACGGTGATTTTTCTCCCGAGGTTCACGTGCTTGTCCAACACTGCTATTCCCCGTTGTGTCGACCGCTCACTTGGTGGATTCAGCGGCTAATTGGCATCACCCGCCAAGCCCGCACGTCGAGCACCACAAGAACCTACCCCGAAAGTGAGGGTAGCTCAATGAAACGCTTTACTAGAGTTGCTCTTCGCGGCTCCCACTGGGGCGAGCACAATACCTCTCACAAAGCTCTTCTCCGGAGCACCGTACAGGCTTCTTGCGGGCATCGACGGAGACCACCACCAAGCCATATAGGAGGTGGCAACCTCCAAGAGTAATAAGCACCACCGGCTTTGCAACTCGATCACCTAGTACCACTCGATGCAACCTCATGATACAATCGCACTAGAATCTCTCTCTCACACTAATCGAATGATCACTATCAAGCATATGTGAGATAGAAGGCTTCCAAGCACTCTCAAGCATGGACACAAAGTCCCCCAAGGTGCTCAGCGCAAGCTATGGCCTGAGACCACCTTCTATTTATAGCCCTATGGGCTAAACTAGCCATTACCCCTTCAGTAGGCAAATTTTAGGATGACCGGATGCTCCGGTCAGATCGACCGGACGCACCCTGCCAACGTCCGGTCGCTCTACGTCGTCCACGTGTCGCTCTGTGTTCAACCAGAGCCACCCAATCTCAACGGTTAAGTTGTGACCGAACGTTGCACAGTGAATGACCGGACACTGTTGTGCCTGAGTCCGGTCATTTCTAGAGAGCTCCCTGAGCCTCTGTTTTGCGACCGGACACAGACCAGCGTCCGATCAGTTCTGTGCCCACGTGCCTAACTCTAGCGCTGCCTACGTCACCATACGTCAGCACTGACCGGACAAACATTCTGTGCGTCTGGTCACTCCTCGCGTCAGCGTCCGGTCACGAGACCGAGACCGCGCGCTCACTGCTGCCACTGACCGAACACGTTGTTCCTACCGGGGCCAGCGTCCGATCAGTGCTGCGAAACCCTATCTTTTCTGTATAGGGCACCGGTGGCACCGTCGGACTATCCGCGCTCTACGGGTGGACACTCCGCCGGTGGAGTTTCGAACCTTTCTCGCCTCTGTTCCATCGCCGAGTTGATCCACATCAACTCTAACTTCATCTCCTTTATAAATGTGCCAACACCACCAAGCGTACATCACCATGTGTATGTGTGTTAGCATTTTCATAATTATTTTCCAAAGGATTAGTCACTCAACTTACCACGCCACTCAATCCTAGCGATGATATAAAGTTAGATCACTCGAGTGGCACTAGATGACCGATATGCAAACAAGTTTGCCCCTCTTAATAGTACGACCATCTATCCTAAACCCGGTCATCAACTTCTCTACGCACCTATGACCGATGAAATAAAATGCCCTAGGTTATACCTTTGCCTTGCCCATTCCATTCCATCTCCTCCAATGTCAATGCAACACATGCACCAACATGATCAACAATGACATGATCCACTTCATATCATCATGTGATTATATTGGTTCATCGATATTAACTTCTCTTGCTTTTCACCATTGCCTTCGTCCATCGGCACCAAGTCTTGCTCAAGCTTCACCGCCATACGGTCCATCGCTCCAAAGCCTCTGACTTGCCCTTCACGCTTGTAACTGGTCCATCAAGCCAAGTCTTGTATTGATCTTCTCCACCTAGATCACATGACTCAATGCCATGTCTCATGTGCAATAAGCTCCTTCATCATCACATGTGTGAGCTTTGCAACATCTCCAAACCATTTTCACCTTCACGGCATATGTTTCTCACACACATGTACTTGTGGACTAATCACCGGTGTATCTCACATAAACATAATTAGTCCACCTAGGGTTGTCACTCAATTACCAAAAACCACACAAGGACCTTTCATTGGCGCCGTGGTTATTGGCGCTGTTCTCGACGTCAAGATCTATAGCGCCAAGGTGGTGTTTTAACCTGGCGCCCAACCTTTCTGTCCAAGCCTTCTTCCTCTTGTTTCTCCTCCTCTTGGGTTTTTTCTCTCCCCACTTTGTCCTACCTCACGAATCGGCATATTGGACCTTAGAAACTTTGATTTGATCCGTAGATCTTCAAGAACAAGGTATTCTTGCTCCCTCCTAGTTTTTTCACATTCGGTATAGATTAGTCGGATTTTTCAACTTAAGAATTGTCATTACTTAGGGTTTTATGCAGCTTTAATATTTATATTATACAACCGTAGGATGCCAAGGCATGGAAAAGCTAGCAAACTAAGGTAACCTCAGCGCACGTTGTTATGTTATGGGTTCATTGTTGTGGATCAAATGGAAAACCCTAGGTGTAGGGTTTAATGTTAATTGCTTTCGATTTTTAGAACGAAAATGGCTAAATTGTAGTTATGGCCGGAATGACCAAAAATGCCTTCGACCTATTGCCTGTGCCTAGTGGTGTTCTAGTGCCCATGTGCTTTTGCGACGATCCTTGCAAGGTAGCCAAGTTCAATGAAGGGGACACGTATAGGCAGAGGTATTGGATGTGTTCCAATTTTACGTTTGAGCCTACACTTCGTCAGCGCTGCATTAACAAGATGGTGAGGAATTGATGTTGTGTAATAATTATTTTGTGTCATATGACATCTTGCATAATTTTTTTTGTTTTATAACAATTGCATTTGTTGTAGATCCCTCCACCACTCTGTGATTTTGAGCAGTGGATCGACACTAAGATCGAGCCTGAAGACAAGAAATGGATGCAGAAACTATTATGGTGAGAGGTAGAGGACAAGGAGATGATGGAAAAGAGACACAGAGAGGAGGCTGCAGAAAAGGAGCACAAGGAAGAGGAGGAAAGGAGGCGTGTTGCTGCGTACAGGGAGGAGAGGGAGAAGAAGCTTGAGCGTGCACGCCAAGCGAAAGCAACGATAGAGGAGAATCTCGATGCCCTGAGGAAGAGAAAGTGGCCTCGTTGCACTCAGTAGTCTCTATTACTTGCTAGTTTTATGGTTTATTCATGAACAATGTTGTCTACTGTTGGACTTTTCATTATGTTGTCATATAATGCACTTTAAGTATGGGCATGCTTGGGTCATGTACTATGTTATTTAGTTTGTCGGCACATACTTCTAGTATTATTGTGTTGTTTAATGTGTCATAGTATTGGACTTTTCATTATGCAGTTGTTTTTATTATTTGTGGTTATAATATTCAGTTTAATATTGCGAACGTAGTGAAATATGATCACGTGCTGCAAATAAAACCTAACAAAGTAGGGCATTATATAATTCAACACACACAACACATGAAATGGCATGTGAGAACATGTACTGAACTAGGATACAAAGGTCCTAAACTAAAACTAACATGCCTTAGGTAATTGAAGTGAACAATAAGCACACGAAATGGCATGTGAGAACATATACCAAACAAGGATACATAGTTCCTTCGACTAAACCTAACATGCCTTAGGTAATTAAACCAAACAACAAATACATGGATGTGCTATGTGAATAAAATAGGGTCATCCTAGTAGTGTGGCCACATAGCAAATTATGTTGCACCTTCTCCACAGTAGCCTCCCATTGTTGTTGGTGGTGGTGGCGGGGGCGATGGCGGATGCCCCTTGTTCTTGTGATTAGGGCAGGTGCAATATGGATCATTGCAGAGTGCCTCCTAGTGAACTTGCACCATTGTTGTTGTCGTCATCCTTCGTCTTCCTTATACCTGCTGCTAACTTTCCTTTGTAGATCGAAGATTTGGTCCTACAGGTAGTAGATGTACTGCTGATGTGGAATAAATTGGTCGAGGATCAACCCACCTAGTGAACCCACAGTTTTCTTCAAACTCAAAAGACTACAATAAGTATGTCCTGTGAGTTGTAAGGGTATTCGAGAAACATATTTAACAAACAAAATGTAATAGCAATTACCCATGCTCGCGGGCATTTGAAGAAGCGACAACCTCTGTCGATCCCCTCGGTGAACATCTGCACAAAGCATTCCTCATCCATGCATGCATTTTGGCCAATCTTCCTTCATGTTATCGTATCCTCTGAGAGCCTATTCGATTTCAGACTTCACCATGCCTAGATTCCTATGACTAAAAAGCCTATTCGATTTTAGACTTCAATCACTATTTCAAAGGACACTGAAAAGTCTATTCGACGATGACATGACTGAAAAGCCTATTCGATTTCAGACTTCAATCACGTTCAGTTCTTTTGCATAAAATAGGAAGGAAAGAAAAGAAAATCTCAATCAATGTGGTACATAATCATGTTCGGTTCTTTTGTATGAAAGAAAAGATAATCTCAACCAATGCGGTAGGCCGAAAGGCATACATGCATACTCATAACAAAAAACAAATTGATTACTTAATGAACCTGAAAAAACTGGATGGCAGCTGATTAATACGTACTTTAGCTAGAAAATTTTGGCAAAATTTCTCCCTATTTTTTGATGCAATCCATACACAAATATGAGATAAATATTTAACCTCAATACAACATGTTCAAACATAAAATATATGCCACATTCATCTGAAACCATATACATGAGCATATTAATAGTCCACACAATCCATAATTATAGTCTATAGTAGTTCATAAGTCGATAATAATAGTCCATACAATCCACAATAGTTCATAATGAAAGTCCACAAAGTCCATAATAGTACATAATAACATCTACCACAAACCCTCACTGCCTCCTAGTCTTACCCTTACCCTTATGACCAAGAGCGTCGATGCCTAGGAGTGTAAGGGTTAGGTGGACAGCGTCGCCTAGTGCCTGAAGGTTGTGTAGGCTGAGTTGAGGGAGCGTCCTGGAGCTGAGATGGATCAAGCTCCTCGTGCCTTAGGTCCACCTCAGTCAGTCGTCCTCAGTCCTCATACACAATGCCTATGGACCCTATAGGTGCTTGGCTAGACAAACCTAAGCCTCCTCTGCCTATGGAAGAATGTGCACATCTTGCAGTCGTGGCTGTCCTGCAACCACAATGAGCAGCCGCATGGTGTAGCCGATGTGACAATCTCTTTTATATAAAATTATGTTAACTAAAAGAATTTAACTGTATTAATAATATATTTAAAATAATATTTTGAATCTTACATCTAGGAAGCTACGCGTGTCGTCGTCCCTGACTCTCGGATGAAAGCACTCAATGTCTTCAACCGAGCATTTGAGGGTATTGCCCTGCAACAAAGTTCTCAATAAGATTGTGGTGGTGTGTTGCCTCCTCCACAACCAAACATAAACATTAAGTCATGAACTAACCACAACTAGAAACTTTTTTCTTTTAAAATTACAAACAAAGCTTGTTTTTTTCTTATAAAATTCCTTGAATACCCTACCCTTCTCAATTACCATGTTAGGGCCAGGCCTTAGGAGCTTCTAGGAGCTCATCATAACGTCCTTCTACACACACCTGATCAGAATGAGCAAGATAGCTGAACTCAGTGAAGTCTTGGATCACGGCGGCCGAAAAAGATACACCTCAGCATCTCAAAATCACTCTCTGTTAGCTCTCCAACAGGGCGATCATCATCAGAATCAAGAGCCCTTGCCATCTCATATGGCTTCGAATCATTATAATTTCAACACTATTGGAGCCATGGAATCCATCTCCATAGTGCACTTGCACAGCAACAGGAGGTACATCCACATTGTCAGGAATGTCTCCTACAACATACTGACGGCCTTAACCTGTCTAACTCATGTGTCTTTGTTGCCTTCTTGTCCTTGATTACATGCATCTCTACCGATCAATCTACCTTCATGGGATACCCCTCGGAGGACTACCGACGATATTCTATCGACAGTTGGCATGCCAGGTAGGCGTGTGCGTGTTGTTTCTATATCAAATAACATGGTACGTTCCATAGGCTCTTCGTCCCTCTCACAACCCTGGCCAGATCTTCATGGTCGAATCGATCTCATGGATCATCAACGCTGACGGAGTTGGAGAGCTCATCGAGCCGGTGCAGATCAATACTACATTGATCACCCTAACACATGCAACTACAGATCCGATCTCGGAACCGCTTCCTGAGGTCCTCTTCTCTAACAACTCACCGCCCGCTCCCCTGTTACTAGAGGAGGTAAATCAACAATGATGATATGATCGCATCCATTGATCAGGTCAGCCAGAAGCTCATCGATTGCCTCTCCATCATAGAATTGGCTCTAACCACTCTAGGGTCAGCGCTGACCACCCTCTGATCTAGATCTATCGGAGGCTACTCAGGGAACTCTAGGGGTTACGGCCCTACCCTTCAGGCTCACCAACATCGCCGCCACTTATCAAGAGGCCATATGGGGCAAATTCACTGACCTAGGTTGGAGATGTCCATCCTCTCGCCGACTAGATCAGCTGACCAACTCCCGCTAGCTGTCAACATGCTACACGTTGGCTGATGCCCCTAGAGCATTCCTCTAAACCATCTTGGAGGAGAATCCAGACTCTGAGTCCTAGGGCTCTACGGAAGACTGTCGCCGAGATCACCGCTGAATAGCTTCCTCTCCCTCCTTTCTGTGGTGGTGCAATCTTCAACTGTCAGCGTCGACAGCCCCCACGGGAAGGGGAAACCGAGGAGGACCACGCCGCCTGCATCAATAGGAACATCAATCATGTGTAGCATCGAGCAAATGAGGCTACCCTTGTGATGGTTGAGGCTCAGCTTGACTCACAAGGAAGGCCACGCCAACCCCACCGCAACCTCGATGATGATTTTGTCCGTGTTAATGGATATGACATCTACAAGACCCCAAGCGCCAACCAGGTCATGGCCATCAACGAGCTCGCCTAGCTCCCACAGACACTAGAGGTCACCAAGGTCGCCACCATACTTAAAGCGACGCATTGCTAGGTCAACGAGATCTGCCAAGATCAGAGATCTTCATACTCCACAAGCTCAATTCACCGATCAGACGGACCAAGATCTGATCGCCGCCCAAGTCATTTCACCGACCAGCACTATGATGATAGACAACCCCTCTAGGGGGAGCTAGGGGCAATGGCATCGAACACCTTTGCCAACACGACCAGGAGGTCGACCAGGACGTCCGAAGTGCACCTAAATAATCTTCGAGATGCACGACGACGTATCGACGAGCGCCGCTTCGGTCACCATGAAAAAGAAGTATGTCATCATCAAGAGTATGAGCAAGAGTTCGGTAACCTAGACTTAGCTCTCAAGCCGCTCAACGTCGGCAATGCTGCAAATCACAATGCCGACAGCCCCAAAGGGCTCTCGACATTCACGAGGGCACTCCAAACACTCTAGTGACCCCATGGTTTCAAAATCACTAGGGTCGAGCCCTACAAGGGAAGGATGAACCCCACACAATGTCTATAGGCTTATGCCACTGCTGTGCACGCCATCGGAGGAGATACCAGTGTTATGGCAAACTATCTTCCCATCATGCTCACACCAATCGCCATGAACTAGTTCATGAGCCTTGCCCTAGACTCCATCGGATCCTGGGAAGAACTAAAGAAGGTCTTCACCAACAACTACATGGCTATGTGTACTTGGTCAGGCACCAAGCATGATTTGAACCGCATCTATCAGAAGCCATCCGAGCTCCTTCGTAGCTACATCAGACGCTTTTTTGAGATGAGGAATTCTATTCCCAACATCATAGAAACTGAGGTCATCATCGCCTTTGTTCGAGGACTCCATCACCATGATCTCCACTCTAAGTTCAACCACAAGCCGCCCATAGGGATTGGCGAGATGATCACGACCGCCAACCAGTACGCCGATACCAAAGAAGCTGAAGTACACTTTAACGAGGATGTGGGCATTCATCGCCCAACACACCGTGGCGACGATTGCCCCGACGACCAGTACCACAGTGACCGCCGCTATGATGACCGTAGTCACCATTAGGACAGTGAACATGATTGGCTAGAAGGATCCAAGTCTGGTCAATATCGCCGCCGCCGACCAAACGATATTATCGCCGCTATCAATGAACCTCACGCCAAGCGCAACTATGACGAGCAATACAAGAAGATCCTCGATAGCCCATGCCCTCTCCACAAGAATGCCAAGCATAAGATAAAGGACTGCCTTGGCTTGGCTAAGGAATTCTAGGCCAAAAAAGCCAGACGACGACAACAATGATGACGTCGGAGGCCGCCGACCACCTGGGGGCAATAACAATGCCTTCTAGGATCACAACAAGGTGGTCGCCACCATCTTCGGGGGCCTCGCCTCCACTAAGAGTAGAAGAGAATGGAAGCTCACCGCCTATCGGGTGCTCACCGTTAATGCGGAAGACGCCGCCGCCAACCCTAGCTATCACCCTTGGTTTGAGGTCCCCATCACCTTCAGCAGGGCTAACCAGTGGGCAAACATCCCCTACACTAGGTGTTTCCCCCTTATCCTTGATGCAACCATCCAGAAAGTGCTTTTTAGAAAAGTGCTCGTCGACGGTGGGAGCGCTCTGAACCTCCTCTTCGCCGAAGCCCTAAAGGAGCTAGGCCTTGGGATAACAAATCTCACACCCTCTGACTCCTCCTTCTGGGGTGTGGTACCTGGCAGGGCATCCAAACCACTTGGAGAGATCACCCTACCAGTACAGTTCAGCACCGCAAGCAACTACCACATCGAGCACATTAACTTCTACATCACCGATTTCAACACCGCCTATCACGCCATACTTGGTCGGCTAGCTCTGGCCAAGTTCATGGCTATACCATACTATGCTTATCTGGTGCTGAAGATGCCTTCACCTATAGGAGTCCTAGCCCTAGTGGGCCAACCTCTCCATTATCTATGCCTGTGAGACAAAGAGTCTCGCCCTCGTCGAAGCCACCGACCTCTCCATCTAGATGGCCACTGTGGTCACCGACGCCTAAGACGGTGCCCACCGATGACCTAGAGATCTCATCGCTGGAGCCTCCTCACGCCTCTGCCAAGTCTAAAGAAATAAAGGAAGTCAGCCTTGGCCTCGATGACCCCTCCAAGATAGTGAAGATTGGGGCTCACGCCCTCGACCCCAAATAAGAAAGCACGCTCGTCTCCTTCCTACGTGCCAACACCAATGTGTTTGCTTGGAAACCTATAGACATGCCGTGGGTACCACTGGGAGAAGATCGAGCACTCCTTGAATGTATCACCGACCACCAAATCGATCAAGCAAAAACTCCGACAATTCATGCTAGACAAGGAGAAGGCTATTAGGGTAGAAATAAAATGGCTCCCAGCTGCCGGATTCATAAAAGAAGTGTATCATCCTGAGTGGTTAGCAAACCCTATTCTAGTTTAAAAAAAGAATAAAGAATGGAGAATGTGAGTTGATTACACTAATCTTAACAAACACTGCCCTAAAGACCCCTTCGGTCTGCCTCAGATAGATGAGGTTGTAGACTCCACCGTTAGCTGCGAACTGCTCTCATTCCTCGACTGTTACTCTGGCTATCACCAGATTTCCCTCAAGGAAGAAGACTAGATCAAGACATCGTTCATCACACCTTTCGGTGTGTACTGCTATACCACCATGTCCTTTGGACTCAAGAACACCGGGGTGACCTACCAAAGGGCCATCTAGATGTGCCTCAATCAACAAATAGGCCGCAACATCAAAGCTTACATCAATGATGTGGCCATCAAGTCCAAGACCGCTGATAATCTCATCGTCGACCTCAAAGAAACGTTCGCCAACCTAAAAAGGTACCGATGGAAACCGAACCCTTCAAACTGCATCTTTGGAGTTTCAACCAGTATACTCCTAGGCTACATCATCAGTGCACGTGGCATCAAACCAAATCCCAACAAGGTCTCCACCATCACCAACATGAAACGTCCAACCTGCGTAATGGACATATAGAAACTTATAGGCTGTATGGCTGCTCTCAGCCGCTTCATATCACGCTTCAGCAAAAAGGGACTACCGTTCTTCAAACTCCTCAAGGCCTCCTAGTGCTTTTCCTGGTTGGAAGAGGCAAATATAGCTTTTGAGCAGCTCAAGTTATTTTTAACAAACCCTCCAATCATGACGGCGCCTTGACTAGACAAAATTCTACTGATCTACATCGCCGCCACTTCTCGCATCATTGGCATAGCTTTCGTCATCGAACACGAGGAGGCTGGGCACGCCTATAAGGTGCAATGTCCGGATCTACTTCATCAGCGAGGTCCTTAATGAGCCCAAAACTCATTATCCTAAAGTTCAGAAACTGCTATATGCTATTCTAATCATGTCATGCAAGCTCCGCCATTACTTCGAGTATTACAAGATTGTCATGGTCACCGAGTTCCCTCTAGGGGACATTCTCCACAACAAAGAGGCCAATGGCCGCATCATCGAAGTGGGTTGTCGAGCTCGGTACTTACTCCATCAAATTCAGAAGTAGGCCTACCATTAAGTCATAGGTGCTTGCATTGATTTCATCGCTGAGTGGACCGAGATCCAAGAGCCCATTGCCGCTACTTGCCCCTAGCATTGGGTGATGGACTTCAACTGGCGCCCTCAACATCAATGGTGCTAGGTGAGGGCATTCTGTTCATTATCCTGACCAAGAATAAGCTCCAATATGTTCTCCAAATACATTTTCAGGCCTACAACAATGCCGCCGAATACGAAGCGTGTCTCCACGGACTTCGTATAGCCATTGAGCTTGACGTCAAACGCATCATGGTATACGAGGACTCCGCACTGGTCATCAACCAGCTCAACAAAGTCTGGTCCTACTCCAGTGAAAATGATGGATGCATATTGCGCTGAAATCAGGAAGCTTAAAGGAAAATTCTACGGTATCGAGTACCACCATGTGGTACGAGATCAAAATCAGCTCGCCGACCACCTATCCAAGATAGGCTCTTCTCGTGTCGCGATTTCGCCTAGGGTCTTCGTTCAAGATCTTTTGGCGCCATCCATTAAGGAAGAGAAGGAAGTTCAAGAAATTTCCCCCTGCCGCCAGCCACTGATTGGAGGGAACGGTTCATCAAGTACCTTACCAGCACCGAAGTACCCACCGACAAGACTGAAACCGAATGTCTAATCCATCGAAGCAAGCATTACATGCTGGTGGACGAGAACTTCATGAGGAAAAGTGCCAAGGAAGGGATACTGTAGAAATGCATCACCCAAGAAGAGGGAGTGAAACTACTTCTCAAAATTCACTCTGGTTCCTGCGACAACCATACGGCCTCGAGAAACCTGGTCGACAAAGCTTTCTGAACTGGTTTTTACTAGCCCACAGCCATCTTCGATGCAGAAGACCTCATCCGATGTTGTGAAGGATGTCAATTCTTCTCCAAGCAAATCCACGTGCCAGCACAAGAAATGTAGACCATCCCAGCTTCCTGGCCTTTTGCTTGCTGGGGACTGGACATGATCGGGCCTTTCAAGCCAACGCCAGGTGGTTTCTAGTATGTATATGTTGTGATTGACAAGTTCTCCAAGTGGATCGAATACAAACCGCTTGTTTCGGCTACTGCAAAGAAAGCAGTCGAGCTCTTCGAAGATATTATCCACAGATTTAGTCTCCCAAACAGCATTATCACCGACCTCGAAACTACATTTACTGTCATCATTTTTAGGACTTCTACAAAGATTGATGCATCTCCATCAAATACATCTCTGTTGCCATCCTAGAGCCAACGGCCAGGTCGAATGGGTGAATGGCATGATCCTTGATGCCCTCAAAAAGAGGCTATATTAGAAAGAAGAAAAGCATCCGGACAGATGGCTCAAAGAGCTACTAGTTGTGGTCTAGGGACTATGTACTCAAGCTAGTTGCAGCACTGGTGTATCTCTATATTTCTTGGTCTATGGCTCAGAAGCCATACTACCAGCGGACATTGTCTTCTGAGCACCTAGGGTGAAACATTATGATGAAGAGCAAGCCGCAGCTATTCGGATAGAGGACATCGACAGGGCCAAGGAAGAATACCTGATCACCTACGTTCGCATAGCCAAATACCTAGAAGGCTTGCGGAGATACTACAACCGTAACATCAAAGGTCGTTCATTTGTTGTCGAAGACCTCGTTCTCTACAGAAAATAGAAAACCAAAGGGATGCACAAGCTCTCCTCCACCTAGGAAGGGCCTTACGTGGTCAAAGAGGTTACCCGACCAGGGTCTTATCAGCTATGTGACTTGGACAGAATCGATATCCCCAATTCATGGCACATCGAGCACCGTATACGTTTCTATCCTTGAAACGCTCTAGATATGTATTCTCCACTCTATGATGAATAAAGTTTTGGTCACCATAACTTGTCTCTATTATTTCTCCATTACTATTTAATCTCCACTTGCGGTCGCCAGCCCTAAGCTACTCCTTAACAAACTCTAACATGAGATCGCCATAAATGCTCCGCCACATTTCTCCATAACTCCAATACGGGATCTCCATAAGCGCTTCGCCACATTTCTCCATATCTCCTAAGATATTTCGCCGACCACTGAGCAACACACTTTCTGTTCTATGCTCCATGGAAAAGACCCAGTCTCTGATCTCTCTCTACACGTGCTACAGGCTCTACGCTCTGCATTATGGGTGGTCAGCTGTGGTTCCTTGGTCATGCCTGTTCCTCCTAGACGTGCATGGGCTTCGAGCTCGACGTTAGGGACTTATGGGCTAGCCAAGGCTATGAGCACAATAAAGAACCAACTGCTCGGACTGCCACTTATACTACGTATATGTTCAAATTATTTCGCCAACCATCGAGCAGCACACATTCTGCTTTGTTCTCTATGGAGAAGATCAAGTCTCTGATCTCTCCCTACATGTGCTATGGGCTCCGCGCTCTACGTTATGGGTGGTCGGCTATGGTTCCTTGGTCACACCTATTCCTCCTACACGTGCACGGGCTCTGTGCTCGATGTTATGGATTGTGGGTTAGCCAAGGCCAAGAGTTCAGTAACGAACTAACTGCTCAGACGCTAGTTATACTATGTATAATTGCGTTAGGGTTAACATTACAATGATTTTTTTCACCACAATACTTGCAAACTACATAAACATGCACATGTCAACATTTATACATATATATAAATGATTGTCTGTGCCCTTGCCCATTTTAACTACCCTATTAAGTTATTACAGCATATTCTCTGAGTAGATCATCGAGCTTTGTCATTGCCGTCCATCTCGCCGAACAGGTCGACATCGCTGGCCAGCTTCTACGCCGTGTCCTCCACCTCATCTTCTAGCTATTGGTGCTCCATCGCGCCCATCCCTCTAGCAAATCTAGCCCCTATTGCCTGAAGGTCAATGGCTAGGTAGTGGGACCGGACCATCACAAGAGCATGAGTAATGGCGGTAATGGTGGTGTCGCAGTTGAAGCTTTTAAAGTTCTCCCACACTGCTTTGCACCTATCGATGATGGTGTTCGAGCACGATGGCCTACCATTGGGTTGAGAAGCCACCTCCATGTCGATGCAGTCGAGCACCGACTTGATTCTAACAACCATGGCATCAAGTTTGTTCCTCTAGGTCCTAGCCTCTTGCTCTAGCACATTGAACTATGCCTTGGTCCTCCAACGGTAGTCTGCAGGCGTCATAAGGAACCATCAAACAAAAGAAATCACTCCGGCAACAACTCTGACCATGAAGTACTCACCTTTCAGCTCCTCGGCTAGCTTCTCTGCCCACCCAGCTATCTTCTCCTCCTCCTAGAGTTGACTGACAACTTGGCGCAACTGGCTGAGCTCTGTGTCTTGCCCTATAAGCATAATAGTCATCAGCAACAATACGATTTTAGCAATGTAAAGAAATTTTGTCGATCCACCATACCTTTCTTCTACTTGGAGACTTTTCGCTGCTGCTCGGAAGCACCCGTCAGCTGCTCAGAGACGGTGGCTAGTTCCTCGGACCTGCCCCACAATTGCCTAGACATAGTCGCTAGCTACTCGAATAGGACGCCCTTATGGTACTCCAAATCCCGCGCGTTGGATTCGGCCAGATCACGCTCGTGCTAGGCCTTCTAGACATTTTTCTCCATAAGTTTCAATGCCTCCTTTAGTTTTTCATTCTCCTCGATGAGGGGCTCCATCATCTTGATCAGCTAGCGCCATTGTTCGATAGTCCATGCTATGCCCTGCAAAAGCAACAAGATTATGAAGAACTCAAAATCTCTAATGACAAACATGAACATTGATGACGCAATGTTAACCTTGATCTGTTTCACCGCCATGGAAAGGGTGGACTCCAGCCTCCTAAGCTCCTTGGTGGTGTCCTCCTCCTCAACGACCACCACTTCATCTCACCGCTTGTGGATGATTCGGATGGCTTGAGGTCGTGATTCCTCACTGCTCAATCTCTTCCACCTCATCCTCTTCCTCCACAGCGGGTGGCACCACCTGGGGGCTTGTTGGCCGCACAACACGTTCAACCATGCCCTCTGACATCTCGGGGAGCACTGGCCAACTCTTCTAGTTGCATCGGCCTTGCCGCCCTAGACTCAGGCGTGGCACCGGCACCTCCAGCTTTCGCTGTAGAAGACCCAGCTGGTTTCTACCATTGCCCCAGGGCATCGCTGCTGACCCGTCTGCCATCGGCGCCAACTGTTCATCACCACCAAGTCTGCCAGTAGTGTGGTTGACTCCTCTGCAAGCTGCCGAGTGCCCTAGGGACTCTAGGACGAGATCTGCCGGCATCATCTCCGTGCTAGGACCGGCCCTGGGTTGCTCACTGGTCTAGACGGATGGATTCAACTCCTCCATATGCCTCGTTCTGCATCAGATTAGCTCGTTAGTCGCCACCACGATAAAGATCCGATAGGAAAATAACTCCAAGGCAATGATACTTACTTGTCGGTCTGCCGGTATACTTTTTTGAACCGGCGCTGCCTACCCGAGCCCCCAGGCATGGCCTTAGGGTCAATTCCCATGCCTTGGGGTAGAGGTCTCGCGGTCTCTACCATTGGCCTCTCCTTTGCCCGCCGCTCTAGGACTCCCCTCGCTTGCTACTCTAGGACTCCCTTTGCCTGTTGCTCAGGAACTCCCTCCTTTCCCTTCGATTGCTCCTCCACACTCATGTTGCGTAGAGGCGCCTTAGTTCTTGATGGAGGAGCTACTAGCACTTCATCGTCATCCGACCACTTGGACATCGCTGCACTCTGCATCTAAGTGGTCTAGTTGCCGCCAAGCGAGATGTCACCCAGCTTGCGGGGGACAGCACCCGCTGTCTTCCTCTTCTTTCAGGCTAGCTCATCTGCCACTACCCTCTTCCCCCGGGCTTTCTCCAACACCAGGGGGGTATTCTCTGTCCGACCAGTGTTGGTGCCTCTGGATTCCTATGAGGCACTAACGGCACCTTCCTTAGGCTACGTCGGTGGCCAAGCATGTACTGCCTATGACCAATCGCCCCTCAACATGCTCGAGAAGTACACCGCTTGTTCCTGCGAATGGATCTTTCCATAAGTGCATCAGTTCACTGCTCGGCAACCGTAAAGGATAAAAAGCATCAGGAACAAAACAATTGGGATGTTTACCTGAGGAGGTGGATTCTTGCAGTTAAAGGGTCTCGTCTACCCTAACATGCTGAATGAGGCAAACAGAGTGAATAGCTCTATAGCCCGCTCTAGCACATCGTCCCTCGACAACATCTCTGTCCTCTCTCGGGTGCCATCGGTGTCGCCCTTGAAGTCATAGCCCGCGTGGGCCCTCTCCTTGTAGGGCTGGATACGGCGCACTATGAAGCTCATCGCCACCATTCCATTGTTCATCTTCATGCCCTTTATTAGGCCAAGAAGCTCCCTCACTTGCTCCATATCAGTACTGCTTGACCTCTCCTACTAGCTTTTTTGGCTCTCCGGGATGTGGTCGGTGTCGCAGCGGATGGCAGGATGGCTCTGCTTCATGTAAAACCACCTGGCGTTCCACCCTTTTAGCGACATGTTTAGCGGCACAATAGGTACTCGCCCACCATTCCATTATGCAGCTGAAGATACACTCCGCCGACCACCTTGGAACCACCGCCGCCTTTGTTCTTCATCTAGAATATGTGATGGAAGAGGTTGAAGTGGGGAAGGATTCTGAGATACGCCTCACAGAAATGGATGAAGATAGATATGTGCAATATGGTGTGTGGGTGGAGGTTGTACAGACTAACTCTCTAGATTTCCAACAAATCCCTCAAGAACAGATGAACAAAAAATCCTAATCCGCGCCAAAAGTAGTCCTCAAATACTATAGCTTCATCGGTATGAGGCATTAGATAGGGCTCACCAAGGGCCAGCCACCATCCGCATGGTGATGTAGTCAGGAAGAACGCCCGCCTCCACCAATCTATCGAGCTATGCCTCCCATGTACGCGACGACACCCAATCTTCATCATGGCTGACTCCAGCGCTCGCCTTCTTTGGGTTACCAGCTCCTTTCTTTGGTGCCATCTCTCAGATCTGGTTTGGGGTGTTGGTAGAGATGTGGGCAAATATGAATCTGGAGGTGCGAGGGCTGAAGAGGAAAATGAAATGGCAAAGTGGCAAAGGTGGGAGCACGGGGTGCGGTGGCATAGTTATAAAGCACTCCCCCACCTCTCGCATTCGAGGGTTTTTGGGAAACCGCTACTAGATTTGTGCCTCTTCGAATTCTCCGCAACCGCATGGTGGGCCATTACCTAGGCCTTCACGTAAATACAGCCCATATCGCTCACTTCTCGCCATAATTTGTTACTGCTCACTGAATATTCGCCGACTTCTCTATCATCCATTACGGCTCAGTAATTACTAATGTATAGCCATTACTCCTATATTTTCTCTGCGATTTGTTTTCTCCAAAATTTCCACTTGTGGCTCAGGGACTACG
Organism: Miscanthus floridulus; assembly: GCF_019320115.1. Lineage (NCBI taxonomy): Eukaryota > Viridiplantae > Streptophyta > Magnoliopsida > Poales > Poaceae > Miscanthus > Miscanthus floridulus. The sequence continues at coordinate 19,519,877 of NC_089584.1, read as the reverse complement.
TCAGCAATATGACTTGGATCCTCATCGCATTGGGGACTTTCTTCTGATGACTGCTATTTCTGACCCTGGCACTATAACAGAACCGACCAATTATACAAGATTAAGTAAGGAAATCTTCCGCCGAAGCAGATAATTTAGCAAACTTAAGCCCGTATAACCCGGTAGTCTATGAAACCACAAAGGATTTCAAACCAATCGACATACAGACCAAGATCGTACAAGTTTAGCAATCACTGTCACATGTTACATAAAGTTCGCAATGACAGTTGGATACATCGGAGTTTAGAACATAAAGTTATTACAACCCAAGTTCAAACTGAAATAGCAAAAGCAAATAGTTTTAAAGCCACACACACACTTTTGGTTCAGATACAATACCAGTAGGTAGTCATCTCCAACAAAAGCATCAGATGAGAGATACAGAGTAACCATTGCCCTTGGTCCTAGTTGTCGCCCATCGCTGGGTACAGGCAGTTAATGCAATAGCCGTAGTACATTTGACCATCTGCAACAACAATGGGAACAACGCCCTGAGTATGAGAAGGTACTCAGCTAGACTTACCCGTCTTAAACCAAAATAAAGAGACACCAAGGATTATGCAAGGCTTTCTTTAGTGGCTAGCTGACTCATTTGCGAAAAGCATAAGCTATCATGAAGAAACCATTTTAAGTACTTTGCATCATCTTTATTATGACCTATCCATCTAGGTAAGCACCTATACTATAGCAATCACTTGATTAACCAATATCATCCAGTTACCAACTTAGATTTAGCATATCCCATACCATCCAGATAACCATCAGTGTTCCATCATAATTACTACGATGCTGTAGCTTAAGTCAAGTGCTCACTATCCAGAAGCGATGGCGATTCAAATCGATTCCTAACCAGCTGGTGATTTATTCCTCATACAAACCACACTCACCGATCAAGTGAGCTACATATCACTAATGACACTTTCTAAGTAGCCACATGATAACAGTCATGGACCGCACTACCCAGGGACTGCCCGACAGCCAGGACGCACCTTGGGCTCACTCTTCGCATCCCCGTCATACCCCCTTCAGCACCAGTCTGCCAATTCGAGTTTATCCCGGCTCGAATAGTGTCACTAGCTTCACGGTCGAAAGGTACTTTATTCGGCCAGCTAAATGTGAGGCATACGTTCAACATGATAAACGATCGGTCCTTAATTGACACAGACGGAAAACTAATAGCACCCTAGAACCCTGTCTGGTTGCCTCCAACTTTTCCGTCTGGTCTCCAATTATCCATCACACATGGTTAATTCTAGGATATCATTCTTTCCATAGCTACATTCTTCCAGTAACCACCTATAAATGTAGGTGACCGGAAATCACCGATCGCTACCGGTCTAAGCAAGGCTAAGCAGTTATTCGATCCCAACCTAACAGGGTAAAAAGGTAATAAGGTAGGCAAGGATAGTAATAAATGCATCAACGGTTTCAACCAACTTCTACAATTTAATGCAACAATATATAAACTCATATATAGAAAGAATTGCTTTTATAAAGTAGGAGACTTAGAATGCTCCAAGGCTTGCCTTGTTCGAACGAACTAGGTTGATGATCCACGCACTCGGGCAAGTCCTCTCCTTGCTCCTCTTCCTCTGACACCTCCTGTTCCTAGATTTCTTGTGGATCTGTCCCGGTCTGCTCTTCCTGAACTGCTACTAGCAACTCCTCCTGTGATCCTATATGATGTAGATATATAAGTGCTCATGTGTAGGTGCATCGGAGAGATGACATGTAATGATCATGATGCATGGAATGTAGATGAACAAGTTTAACTTTATTGGATATAGTAGAAGTAAAGCTCTTCTACAAGGTAGCCAACATCATCCAAGAACATATACTACTATACTACTACTACAACCACTGTACTAACATGCCAAGTCACCACAACAAGCTGAGATGCTTCAAAGATACACCAAAGCAAACATTATTAACTAAACATGCATTAAAAAGGTTAATTAAACCCAAATTGAAACTAGGTTTGAACAGCAACACCTATTTTGGTAGCACAGAAAAATTTGAGAAAATTATAGTAGCATAGTACTACTCTAAGTAGACTACCATAAAATTTTCATGGCACTTGGATAAGTAAAATAGCATACACAAAAATGACAAGCTATGGCATAAATATGAGCATGAAAATACTTTGTATTATGAAAAGTATCAAACAATAAATTTAATATTTTTCTATGTTCTACACAGTAAAAAATCACTGCACAAAAATTATCATACATATGTTTTATACAATTTTTGCTCTCTATCAAAATAACAAAAATCATCAATTAAAGGCACTCGAACTACACATCAATATTTCTCTATAGAACATGCATGACATATATTTTTCCTACAAAGTACATCACTAAAGGAGATTAACAAAACTAGAACCATATTTTTTTGATAATTATTCTATTTACTAGATATTTTCTAAGATAACAGCAAATACAAGAATTAAATAAAACCCTATACAAAAGTATCACAAAAACCACATGCAATATTTTTATATTGTAGATCTACTTCTAAGAAACACAACAAAATTGGTCTCACTTGATTTGGAGCTAAAATGAGCAAACTATGGATTTTTGAAGCCTTTACGACATTTTCTGGAAATCATTTCTTAAAACCCCTTTTTGAAAACCGAGGCATAAACGCTAGATCCACCTGGATCTCTACCCAGGCTTGCACCACTGCGGCTGACAGTGGCCCCTAAGGCTGACTGGGCCCCACCCATCAGTCAAACAGAAACCAGAGGAGATCACCGGCGGCGAGAGCTCACCGACAGTGAGGTCTCCGGCCAGCTAAGGTGACCAGCGTGCTCCCCACCCTCGCGCGAACCCAACGGTGCCCGTGGCATGGGCCAAGGAGCTTGGGAAGTCGGCCGCTGTCGTGCATGGTGGAGCGGCGACGTGGGTCGTCGTCGGTGGGGCGTCCCTGGCCATGGCATGGTGAGTGGAGGCGTTCGAGAGCCTCAGTGACATGGTGTGGTGCTCGTGCGCGAGAAAAGAGAGCGGGATGCGAAGCGAAGAGGAGATGTCCACGGAGCAGAGCTCTCCAGTGAGCTCAACCACTACTCCGGTGAGGGATTCCCGAGGAAGGAAAGCTTCCCATGGCTTACCGAGGCGAGCACAGGGTGCACGAGGTGGAGGCGGAGCTTTGGGCGAGATAGAGCTAGCTCTGGCGAACTGGAGCGGCCGAAACGGCTAACTCCGGCGAGGCGCTGGTGCAGGAGGTGGCGGAGGTGAGCGCGTGTGCGTGCTCTGCTACTGGCGTGTGAGAGGAAAATGGGAGAGAGCGTAGGGGAGTCAGTCGCGCGTGCGAAGGTGTAGGCGAGCGCGTGGGGCGCGGGGGCCACCGGGACAGCCAGGTGCCGCCGTCGCCGGCGCATGGCAACCACGCGGTGGCAGGCGTCTGCCGCAGTCAGGACGCAGGCGCGCGGGTGAGCAGGAGGCGCGGCGTGGGCCTGGGTCGGCAAAGCGGCTATGGGCCGAAAACGAGGCGCCGGCCCAACAAGGTGAGGAGAGCCTTTCTCCTTTTTTTTAATTTTTTTTCTTTTCCCAACTAATTTGAATCACAAATTTGAGCAACCAAAAACTGTTTTTAAGATTTGGGGTAAAAATAAAAGTTGTTTAAAAATTTAAACTCTACAACTTTGTCAAAAGGTGCAAAGTCTAAATCCAAACAGATTTTGAGATGGAAGTTAAAAGCTAAATAAAGGGTATTTTGACCATTTTTAATAATATTTTTAAAAGCAAAAATTTGGAAAAATTTGAATACCAACCTTGCTCCAAAATGCATTGTGAAACATTTCTAAGTCATTTGTACTCCCAAACAATCATGTTAAACATCATTACAAGCACAAACACGACCCATGTTCATTTAAACAGTAATGCAACATACATGTTTCACGAGCATGTTTCATATGTTTCAAAGCATTATTTCGGTTATTATTTAACATGATTATGCATGTATGATTATGATGCTTGATGATGTATTATGTTCATGATTTATAGTGCCTAAATGCTTACGTAACACTGGGGTGTTACAGGCACCGTGTGACTACATCACCTACTGTCAGGCTCAGGGACTAAGTGGGCACACTTCACCTAGTGGTGAATGTGCTTTTCTCATTTCGGGGCTACGCCCAAGGACTGGCTGCCTGCTCGGCTGGTCTTCTACTTTTCTTCTACTTTGGACCCTGTCACCATGTGACTACGTCATCTACTGTCAGGCTCGGGGACTAAGTGGGCATACTTCACCTTGTGGTGAGTGTGTTTGCTTTAATCTGGAAGACTCCGTTCCTTTTGAAGTAGAAGATGACTATCTCTCTTTCTCGTGGTCAGACTCTAAGTGGGCACACTTGGGGCACTGCGAGGAAATTTTTGATTTTGAACTTGAGCTCCTTACACCCTATGGCAAGCCGTACTTGGGTTCACACTGCTCGGTGACGGTTCAAACTGCTTGGCGATGGTTCACGCTGCTCGACGACTGCTCGGCAACTCATCACGGTGGTCGAACCATGAGTTGAACTGCTCGGCATTGTTCGCATCTGCTCTGACAAGCTCAAGATGGCGTTGCACAACGGGTACAACGCACTCAGGGACTAGCTATGGGGGTACAACCCCGGATACCCATAGCAGACCACATGGGCTGCACCCCTAGGGGCGGCTCAGCCCATAAGACAAAGCCTTACGAGGCATGACACTGCTCGGTGCCTCCCGCAAGACACTGAGAAGATATCCTGAAGATACTACGAGATCTATTAGGATACGTATGATCCCATGATTCCTGTAGTCTGTTATTACTTTTCAGTTATTTCATAGATCTAACCGACTTGTAACCCTGCCTCCCGGACTATATAAGGCGGGCAGGGACCCCCTCAAAACTCATGTAATATCATACAATAGCCAATATAATCTAATAGACCATAGGAGTAGGGTATTACGTCATACTGACGACCTGAACCTGCCTAACTCATGTGTCTCTGTTGCCTTCTTATCCTCGATTACACGCATCTCTGTCGACTAATCTACCTTCGTAGGATACCCCTCGAAGGACTATCGATGATATTCTGTTGACAAAGGGGGTAAGCTCCCAATAACCATGCAGATAAGACACTTACTCAGATGATTCTGTTTTAAAGGGATCTCATGAGGAGGATCCGCCATAACGTCATGAGTCTAACAAGCATCTCCAACTAGCTCATTAGGGACAGATTGAGCATCGAGAACCGTAGGTGCAACCTTCACATCCATATCAGGTTCTGGGACGGGAGGGTCGAAGTGTGCCTGCTGACCCATTGGTGGGGGAAAACCCATGAGGGATGGGATCAACTAACACCTGGCGCACAACCACGTCTAAACTTTGAAACTGACACTTCATAGCCAATCTCACATAGTACTCCCACTGGTTTACACACCCAATTAGGATCATCTTCCTAAGGATGTTGGGAGGGAAACCTAGGTGAAGTACACCCTCAACTGCGATGCCATCATCATCATGGTAATGTAGCTCCTCCTGAGCCCTTGCAACCAAATCACTAAATGAAGGCTTCTTATTGAATAACACAGGTACGCTTTGCATGTCAACAAACTCAACATATCCATAGCGATCTCTTTCCACGGTGCCTCCATGATATATGCTCACTAGGTTGTCCATCTATTTCATACACATAAGGACGCACAATTCCTTTAGTCCAATATAAATGAAGCATACTAAGTACAAGGTCTCTAGTATGTAATAACTAACTAAATAGATAGTATCAATTCACTACTAACTACTAAGTACTACTAACAAACTATGTCAAGTAACTATCTAACAAACTATGTAACTAAGTATATAACTATTTAACTATCTTACTAACTATATAGCTATGTAACTAACTATATATCTAACTATGTAAAGTATCCATCAATCAACATATCAATCTAAATATCTTTCTATCTATCTAAATCACTACCACACTAACCAACTAATAACCATTGTTAAATAACTAAATTTAAAAACTAATGTACCTCGAGTGCAGGGGAGGCGCAGCCGGTCGACAAGAGGCAGAGATGGCTGGCGGGGAAGCTGTCGTGCGCCCACACGTGCACCCGGACGGCACCGGAGTGGCCAAGCGGGCGGGGGCGGGCGACCACAGGAGGCCGGCAAACAGCACCAGCTACCGGCCTACTGGGGTGAGGCAGCCGGGCCGCCGCAGCGAGGAGGCCAGGGTGGGCGGGGCGCAGCGGCAGCGGCGAGGCTGGCGGGACGAGGCAGCCGAGGCGATGGGGGCGGCGGGGCGGCCGACCGACACACGGCGCCTGGGGATGGGGAAGCGGGGCGCGGCCGCGTCGGCCTGCGTGGGACGGGGTGCCGAACCAATCGGTGGGGCGGGGCGCACGGCCGGCCGGGAGCGGCGACGGTGGTCGGGGCGGGGGACGGCGAGGACGAGTGGCGCCGGTGTCGGGAGGTGTCGGGCACGAGAGAGTGGGAGAGAAAGGAAGAGAGGAAAAGGAAGGAAGGAAGAGAGAAAGAAAACGGACCCACTTGTAAGGCCGACTCGGCGCCAGGATCTTTGGCGCCAAGTCGGCGTCGAGCTAGCTGCCATGTCACCCCGGCTCTACTTTGATGTCGACGTGGCCCCCGACCTAGGCGCCAAACCCTTTGGTGCCGAGACGTGTAATCTCGGCGCCATCGCCATTAACGATGGCGCCAAACTCAGGGTTCAGATTTTGATAACATACCTCCAGGAACATATTTGTGATTTTTTTTTTAAAAAAAAAGGTCAAAAAATAAAAAAAAAATCGGTATGGATCTGCCTGTGTCAGGTGCATAGAAGAAAAAAAGGAAAGAAAAGTCATGGGCTGAATGCAGAAATTTTGCCACTTTATTATCGGGAGGATACATAGACGCTCTCTCACGTGCAGCCCACAGAGGTCGAAGCGGCAGTCACCCGCGATGAGCAAAGCAGGCGGTGGTCCCGGCTCGGCCCCGGGCCCGACGGCCGCGGCGGCGGCGGCCGCGGTGCAGAAGCAGAAGTCGCTGCTGCAGAAGGCGGACGCCGACGTCTCCAGCCTCGTCGACAATTTCTCCTCCCTCATCAACATCGCCCGAGTACGTCCGTGCGCCCTCCTTTCCCCCCTCGAATCCGGCAGCCTGAAGCACTCCGGACTAACCCTAGCTCGGAATGCCATGGTTAGGTCAACGATCCGCCTGTGCGCAACTCGCAGGAGGCCTTCCAGATGGAGATGCGCGCCGCCCGCATGGTATGGACCTGCTCGCTGCCCACCAACCGTTAGCGGATTTGATTCTGAAACTGTGTCTGAATCAAGCATCCCTTGTTAGTTATTTTTCTAGATACATGAACAAAATTTTGGAGCGAGGATATTTATACACCAAAAAAATCTGCACCGTGGTTTCTAAGCCGTTTTATCATGCAGTGCCCCAAAATTGGGGTTAGAGGAGAGACAAGTAAATTGCATGGCCTGATTTTTCTTATAAAAGCAACAGAGTATTGCTTTCTCGTTTCTCTGGAAATATTACTTTCGCTTTACTTTTGTGATTCTGCTGGGGCATGGGAAGCTAGAAGGCTGCACATTTGTTCCAAGCATACTATACTATAAAAGCAGTGCATGAGGTTCTTCCAGGTTTTAAGTTCTGACAAGCTCAACTTGGCTCCAATCTAGTTAGTTTACTGGACAAGGAGGAGTTGGGTTCAGCCAGCTGTCCTTTGTGTCATTGTCATCAGTTTATATCATGCACAACATAGAAGCTGTTGGGTGATGTAATCTTATTATAGCTTGACTGCTTGAGATAGCCAGGCTGTAGAATCTTAAAGGATATGCTTCCTCTGATCGGTGAAATATTGGTCCTTCTAGGTTTGTCCTAAGTCAAACTCTTTTACCTTTGACCATCAATATCTAAAGTTTTGTATAGATTGACAGCACAAATTATAAAAACTAAAGAATATTTAATGATATGTATAACTCTCTTATATTTAAGGTAATATATCTGTATAAATATTGCTACTCAAAATTTAAAAAGTCTCCGATCAGTGGAAGTAATATGCTAAGATAGATGTCTGTTTGTAATATTACATTGGATACTCCATGGTTATATGTAGTGCAAAATGTGATACTGTTATAGGTGTTACCTGCCATGGGTTTGTGGTATCGCCCAAATGAAAATGAAGGAGCTAGATTAATAAGGATATTATTGAAACAGGGACCAGTTGGGTAGAAGCAAGATCTGATTATGTATAACTGGAGAAGTGTAGATGTACATAGCACTATCTCAGAAAGATAAACCTGGGTTGGGGCATGAGAACCTGGATTTCATTTCATTTAAAGCCATGCATTTAGAGCCGATGTTCCATGATAGACACTAGACACAGCTTATAGACATGACAAGAGGAGAAGTTTACCTTAGAATTGACCCTACTTAGGTCACTATAGACAAAGTGGTCATGGAAGACAGGTGAATAACCATGCCCCCCCCCTTCCATATGCTATAGAGGAAAGTGATGTTTTGCTTAATTGTCTCTGACATACGCAGTCAGTTATTTACCTAAAGCACAACTCTAGAATATGATGAAAATGGCAAGAAGAATCATGTATCAACTCTTGAACCTAAAAATTTCTGATATTCCCTTATGTCTTTATCTGTTTAGGTACATTCAGCAGACTCTCTGTTGAAACTAGTGTCGGAACTTAAGAGGACAGCCATCTTTTCTGGGCTTGCTTCATTGAATGAGAATGTGGATAGGAGGATTGAATTACTGGGTCAGCAAGCTGAGGGAACTGAGAGAATGCTGGAGAGGATTGGGCAGGAGGCAGCAGCAAGCCTCAAGGAGCTAGAGGCACACTACTACTCATCTGTTGTGCGGTCACCATCCTATGATTGAGGTTAATCTTATCATTCCAGGATAAAATTGCTCGTCTTTCCAATAGGTACTCGTTTCACATATGGTTTAACAGCAATTATTTGTTCTATCATTGGAGTATCACTAAGTTGTAGCAGTGTTAATGTTCGGTGGAATGATTTAACCTCAGTGCTAGCTGTATCTTGCTTTTACATATATATAGGTGCATGATGCATAGTTCATAAGGCTATATATCTGTTTGATTATTTATCTAGTATATTTTTTTCTTTTTTTGATAATAATTTAAGGATAAATAGTTTACAAAGGAGAAGATAAAATCATAGAAAATGAAAATTCTAATTCAGATTAGAAGGAAAAAAGAATGAATATATGTGTTATGGTATGATTTTGAATACTCTAATAAAGGGAGGAGGGAGGCTGGAGAGAAAAACTTTTGGATATGTACATTGCGAATATATCAACAATAGAATCAATTTAACTCTGAATTGCAATAAGTGAGTGGGGTATCTCAAATAGAGATGAGCTGCTAGACTATGTCAAATAATGTAGTCAATGGTTCGAAAAAAACTAAGAGATGGATGAAATTATACAAGGAATCCTGGTTTCAAAAAGAAAAAGTCTACATAACCCCCTGAACTATAAAACCAGGTATTGTACACATTAAACTTTGTAAAACCGGACAAATAACCCCCTGGGTGGTTTTGCTAAGTGGTTTTGCATACGTGGCGCTCCATCCTGTCTATCTTTGATGACGCGGCTCCTGTCAGCATGTGGAAGGGGAAAAAAAGTCCCCTGTTTTTCGTTTTTGGCCGGGACTGCGAGAGGCCACCGCCGGCGGAGCATCGAGCGCCGATGACGCATCTTGCCTTGCGGTGGCTGCCAGCTGCGGCGCGCGGCAGCTGCGGTCAGGGGCGGCGGGCGGCGGCTGCGGCCAGGGGTGCAGGACCACGATGAGATGCTCGTCGTCTACAACTACTCGGCGTGTTGCTCCCGCACGGAGTTCCTGTGTCGAGGAACGAGCCCCACAGCGACGGGAACCACGTGGTGGTGACCGCGGGGCATCTTTGGCTACATGTCGCTGGAGTACATGGACACCAGCGAGGGGACCGAAAACCATGATGGCCGACGTCTACAGCTTCGCCATGGTGGTGCTGGAGGTGGTGACCGACACGATGGCTGTGGACGGGAGATTGCCGGAGGTTCTTCTCATCAGGAAGGTCCAGCGTCCAGCTCTTTGAGGTTTGAGCAGCTGGTGGCTTGGCGCCGCACATATGTGGAGTCCGCCGCGCTCGCGCTCGCCATGGTCGCCGTGCGAACGTCCGCTGAAGGAGGCGACGGGGGAACAGGGCCATCCGGATGCTCGGAGCCGCAGCCGCCCGCGTCGATGGAGGTCGCGGCGCCGCCAAGAAACACTGGAGCAACGACGACGAGTTCACGCTCCTCACCGCAGCCGTTGCCTCCTGGGAGCGAAACGGCTGAGCCTCGGGCCTCCCGGGCGCCGGACATGGCCGAGCTGTTCGAATCCATTAGGGAGTCCATCTCCCTGCACATCATGGTGTACTACAAGATTAAGCGTCTGAAGAGCAAGTTCCAGCACTCGCACGGGCACGGGCTCCGCCATTATTGCGTGCACCCGCACAGATCGATCTATCGATGATCTGACGCGTGCATGGGCACGGGCCCTGCCATTATTGCGGCCTGTGGCTACAGCATGGCCGGATCAGCCTACCGCGGCGCTTGCGAGCATGGCGGACTCCACAGATGTGCGGCGCCTGCGCCTAAGCTCGCTACCGTGGGGGATAGGGTTTGGGCTCGACTTGTTGTCGTGCGGGGCGGCCACTTCTACGATCTGGGAGGGGAGGATGCCGCGAGCGCTGCGTCGGCGTCCATGGCGTTTTCGGACGAGCGTCCGGATGACATCGTCGAGGCACGACGTGCTGGGAACACGGAGCAATTTTAATGTGCTCCACGACGTGTGGATGACAGCAGGGCCCCACCACCAGCATGTCTTTGCTGGCCAAGTTGGAGTGCCATGTAGGCAAAACCGGATGCCAAAACCACTTTAGGGGGTTATTGGTTCGGTTTTACAAAGTTTAATGTGTTCAATGCCTGGTTTTATAGTTCAGGGGGTTATGTAGACCACACTCAATACGTCAGGGGGTTATGTAGACTTTTTCCGGTTTCAAAACAAAGGAAAATGGGGATACACAAAACTGGTATATGCTACACTCAATTAGCGTACCTAATAAAAGTACATAAAATGGATCTTCTGTCATGGCTTTTACATGGGAAGTATAAATGCTAGAGGACCTTGTATAATGGACTTGCTGATGGCTATCAAATTGATTGTCTTGACCCATAAACTTGACTGGGTCTTGACTAGTGAAGACTGAAGACAGATTTCTTTTGCTTTATTGACTCCATACACTTGAATTCGCTACAGAAACTTGTCTACTGAAATAATGGGAACTGTACCAATGCAGCAAGAAATTCTTATAATCTGTTTAATCTTTAGATGTTAACCATTTTTATTTATAATATTGAATATTGCCTACTGATATTATTTGTAGAAGCTGTATATTAATTAATTTTCTTTTCTTCATGGTTGCAGGGTTATCTCAGGTTATCAGTTGATAGACTTGGCACAATAACTATGGTTGGTGTATCTTTTGTAGAAAATACTTTAATTTATTAGTTACAAAGTCACTTCTGAAGGCTATTGTATTACTTTTGACTATACTAACCCATAAACGTAGTCATTTCTCTTTTCTTTTTCTCACCATTCTCACCATACGTTAGTACTTGATGCTTATGAGGTGATAAGATGCTTAAGTTTGCACCGATACTTAATATGTGCTAATAAGGTAGTTGAGTATATCTCATTAGGTTGATATGGATAGGTAGGGCTCGATAGAGAGGTCGAGCCAAAGGAAAGGAACGTCTTAGATTATCTGAACAACTAGGATGAGCTAGGCTAGGAAAAAGGGTATCTCTTGTTTGAGAAGTTTCAACTAACCAGGTTTTGATGCATGATTGCAAGTGGCTAGGCTCCTTCGGGAGATCATCTAAGGATTATGGGATAGGATTGGGTTTTACAAGGAATTATCGAAAAAATTTGACAAGGTTGGGTTTTTGGGTCATTACAATTCCAAATGGTGAAGGAATTTCCATGCCGATGTAGCTTTGCTTTATGGCAGCGTTGATGATGACAAATGTGATTATTTCTATTTTGACTTTTGTTTCCCTCTAAGGGGACTGGAATGTCGTTTTTCCCAATAGCATTGATTTTCTTTCCCTCGAACACATACAAAGGTTTCCTTTTAGCTCTAGCAACCTTCTGTCCATGTTCATACTGTTAAAAGGTTTGATGAATAGGATATCTGTAGAACTTCCAGTGTCAAGGAGTATATTGTGTAAAGTGTACCCTGCTACATTTGCATCAGTGTGTGGGTAATCCCAAACCTTCATGTCTTCTTCAGTGAAGGTTATTGGTGCCATGGATCATGCTAGTCTGTTTTATGGGAGCTGGGGCGCTATGTTTAGCATCCTTTGGTAGTCTTTGTGGACACGTTTGTTTTTGTGGTCTTGATTCGAGGTGATTGTGAATATGTGACTGAGAGATTAAGAGAAGGTAGAATGTTGTTAACTTCAATAACTTTCTTAACACTATTGGGCTGGTTTTCTTGTTTTGGAATATTCTGCTGCTATAGTTAAGTGGTTCACTAGTGTACCGCTGCTCTAAAATTTGGCCAGAAGAGGTGGCCGGTACTACACTATACTAGACTGGGCTGAATCAGGATGCAGGCTGATGTTGGGCCACCATTTGTTACTTGAATTTGCGTAGCGGTGGTTGACCCAACAGACTGGAGGACTGGGTGTGTGAAGCTGGAATCTTCCTACGGAGCAGCCATGTGATAGATATGATTCGTTGGATTTGATTTTGATGTTTCTTTTATCTTCAATTTCATCGCCATTTTTTTAGAATTTGAATTCTCTCGAAATGTGCCCTACGTTTTCTCCGCATGTGAAACAGTATGGTGGTACTCTCCACGTTCTCTTTCCACCTCGGCCTCCACGACCTCTATTGTAATGGCCTCCTTGGCTTCCGCGAGGGCCGATAGGCATTCCCATTACCTCTTTGTTCTTGGCTTTGCTCTTCACTTCTTCAGGTTGGGACTCCGGGGTTTGCTCGTGGTTGTTAGTATGATGGGCATAAGCTTTGATTTTTACTGTAGCTGCCACAAAGACCGTGTTTGGATGCTCATGTGTTGAGGTGGATTGGAGTACACGTGGATTGAGATGGATACATGTGTATCAAACAAGACCTAAGT